>NW_027225518.1:0-153501 GCF_041296235.1 Equus asinus | reverse complement strand
AAGCTAAGAAACAACTCGCTCTGCATTGGGCTCTTACAGCCTACCGGGAACATCCCTTACAAAGGGCTGTGAAACGCAGTTTCTTTGCAGGCCTGATCTGGCTGAAGTAGAACTTCTGCTCTGGGTGTGCTACATTGCCCTAGAGCTTCAAGGCACAAAGTGCTGAATTGTTTCCAAAGACAGAGATAGTCCCCAAAGCATCTTGCATCCAGCTCTTTGGGAAGCTAAGAAACAACTCGTTCTGCATTGGGCTCTTACAGCCTACCGGGAACATCCCTTACAAAGGGCTGTGAAACGCAGTTTCTTTGCAGGCCTGATCTGGCTGAAGTAGAACTTCTGCTGTGGGTGTGCTACATTGCCCTAGAGCTTCAAGGCACAAAGTGCTGAATTGTTTCCAAAGACAGAGATAGTCCCCAAAGCATCTTGCTTCCAGCTCTTTGGGAAGCTAAGAAACAACTCGGTTCTGCATTGGGCTCTTACAGCCTACCGGGAACATCCCTTACAAAGGGCTGTGAAACGCAGTTTCTTTGCAGGCCTGATCTGGCTGAAGTAGAACTTCTGCTGTGGGTGTGCTACATTGCCCTAGAGCTTCAAGGCACAAAGTGCTGAATTGTTTCCAAAGACAGAGATAGTCCCCAAAGCATCTTGCTTCCAGCTCTTTGGGAAGCTAAGAAACAACTCGTTCTGCATTGGGGCTCTTACAGCCTACCGGGAACATCCCTTACAAAGGGCTGTGAAACGCAGTTTCTTTGCAGGCCTGATCTGGCTGAAGTAGAACTTCTGCTGTGGGTGTGCTACATTGCCCTAGAGCTTCAAGGCACAAAGTGCTGAATTGTTTCCAAAGACAGAGATAGTCCCCCAAAGCATCTTGCTTCCAGCTCTTTGGGAAGCTAAGAAACAACTCGCTCTGCATTGGGCTCTTACAGCCTACCGGGAACATCCCTTACAAAGGGCTGTGAAACGCAGTTTCTTTGCAGGCCTGATCTGGCTGAAGTAGAACTTCTGCTGTGGGTGTGCTACATTGCCCTAGAGCTTCAAGGCACAAAGTGCTGAATTGTTTCCAAAGACAGAGATAGTCCCCAAAGCATCTTGCTTCCAGCTCTTTGGGAAGCTAAGAAACAACTCGTTCTGCATTGGGCTCTTACAGCCTACCGGGAACATCCCTTACAAAGGGCTGTGAAACGCAGTTTCTTTGCCGGCCTGATCTGGCTGAAGTAGAACTTCTGCTGTGGGTGTGCTACATTGCCCTAGAGCTTCAAGGCACAAAGTGCTGAATTGTTTCCAAAGACAGAGATAGTCCCCAAAGCATCTTGCTTCCAGCTCTTTGGGAAGCTAAGAAACAACTCGTTCTGCATTGGGCTCTTACAGCCTACCGGGAACATCCCTTACAAAGGGCTGTGAAACGCAGTTTCTTTGCAGGCCTGATCTGGCTGAAGTAGAACTTCTGCTGTGGGTGTGCTACATTGCCCTAGAGCTTCAAGGCACAAAGTGCTGAATTGTTTCCAAAGACAGAGATAGTCCCCAAAGCATCTTGCTTCCAGCTCTTTGGGAAGCTAAGAAACAACTCGTTCTGCATTGGGCTCTTACAGCCTACCGGGAACATCCCTTACAAAGGGCTGTGAAACGCAGTTTCTTTGCAGGCCTGATCTGGCTGAAGTAGAACTTCTGCTCTGGGTGTGCTACATTGCCCTAGAGCTTCAAGGCACAAAGTGCTGAATTGTTTCCAAAGACAGAGATAGTCCCCAAAGCATCTTGCTTCCAGCTCTTTGGGAAGCTAAGAAACAACTCGTTCTGCATTGGGCTCTTACAGCCTACCGGGAACATCCCTTACAAAGGGCTGTGAAACGCAGTTTCTTTGCAGGCCTGATCTGGCTGAAGTAGAACTTCTGCTGTGGGTGTGCTACATTGCCCTAGAGCTTCAAGGCACAAAGTGCTGAATTGTTTCCAAAGACAGAGATAGTCCCCAAAGCATCTTGCTTCCAGCTCTTTGGGAAGCTAAGAAACAACTCGCTCTGCATTGGGCTCTTACAGCCTACCGGGAACATCCCTTACAAAGGGCTGTGAAACGCAGTTTCTTTGCAGGCCTGATCTGGCTGAAGTAGAACTTCTGCTCTGGGTGTGCTACATTGCCCTAGAGCTTCAAGGCACAAAGTGCTGAATTGTTTCCAAAGACAGAGATAGTCCCCAAAGCATCTTGCTTCCAGCTCTTTGGGAAGCTAAGAAACAACTCGTTCTGCATTGGGCTCTTACAGCCTACCGGGAACATCCCTTACAAAGGGCTGTGAAACGCAGTTTCTTTGCCGGCCTGATCTGGCTGAAGTAGAACTTCTGCTCTGGGTGTGCTACATTGCCCTAGAGCTTCAAGGCACAAAGTGCTGAATTGTTTCCAAAGACAGAGATAGTCCCCAAAGCATCTTGCTTCCAGCTCTTTGGGAAGCTAAGAAACAACTCGCTCTGCATTGGGCTCTTACAGCCTACCGGGAACATCCCTTACAAAGGGCTGTGAAACGCAGTTTCTTTGCAGGCCTGATCTGGCTGAAGTAGAACTTCTGCTGTGGGTGTGCTACATTGCCCTAGAGCTTCAAGGCACAAAGTGCTGAATTGTTTCCAAAGACAGAGATAGTCCCCAAAGCATCTTGCTTCCAGCTCTTTGGGAAGCTAAGAAACAACTCGTTCTGCATTGGGCTCTTACAGCCTACCGGGAACATCCCTTACAAAGGGCTGTGAAACGCAGTTTCTTTGCAGGCCTGATCTGGCTGAAGTAGAACTTCTGCTGTGGGTGTGCTACATTGCCCTAGAGCTTCAAGGCACAAAGTGCTGAATTGTTTCCAAAGACAGAGATAGTCCCCAAAGCATCTTGCTTCCAGCTCTTTGGGAAGCTAAGAAACAACTCGCTCTGCATTGGGCTCTTACAGCCTACCGGGAACATCCCTTACAAAGGGCTGTGAAACGCAGTTTCTTTGCAGGCCTGATCTGGCTGAAGTAGAACTTCTGCTGTGGGTGTGCTACATTGCCCTAGAGCTTCAAGGCACAAAGTGCTGAATTGTTTCCAAAGACAGAGATAGTCCCCAAAGCATCTTGCTTCCAGCTCTTTGGGAAGCTAAGAAACAACTCGTTCTGCATTGGGCTCTTACAGCCTACCGGGAACATCCCTTACAAAGGGCTGTGAAACGCAGTTTCTTTGCAGGCCTGATCTGGCTGAAGTAGAACTTCTGCTGTGGGTGTGCTACATTGCCCTAGAGCTTCAAGGCACAAAGTGCTGAATTGTTTCCAAAGACAGAGATAGTCCCCAAAGCATCTTGCTTCCAGCTCTTTGGGAAGCTAAGAAACAACTCGCTCTGCATTGGGCTCTTACAGCCTACCGGGAACATCCCTTACAAAGGGCTGTGAAACGCAGTTTCTTTGCAGGCCTGATCTGGCTGAAGTAGAACTTCTGCTGTGGGTGTGCTACATTGCCCTAGAGCTTCAAGGCACAAAGTGCTGAATTGTTTCCAAAGACAGAGATAGTCCCCAAAGCATCTTGCTTCCAGCTCTTTGGGAAGCTAAGAAACAACTCGTTCTGCATTGGGCTCTTACAGCCTACCGGGAACATCCCTTACAAAGGGCTGTGAAACGCAGTTTCTTTGCAGGCCTGATCTGGCTGAAGTAGAACTTCTGCTGTGGGTGTGCTACATTGCCCTAGAGCTTCAAGGCACAAAGTGCTGAATTGTTTCCAAAGACAGAGATAGTCCCCAAAGCATCTTGCTTCCAGCTCTTTGGGAAGCTAAGAAACAACTCGCTCTGCATTGGGCTCTTACAGCCTACCGGGAACATCCCTTACAAAGGGCTGTGAAACGCAGTTTCTTTGCAGGCCTGATCTGGCTGAAGTAGAACTTCTGCTCTGGGTGTGCTACATTGCCCTAGAGCTTCAAGGCACAAAGTGCTGAATTGTTTCCAAAGACAGAGATAGTCCCCAAAGCATCTTGCTTCCAGCTCTTTGGGAAGCTAAGAAACAACTCGTTCTGCATTGGGCTCTTACAGCCTACCGGGAACATCCCTTACAAAGGGCTGTGAAACGCAGTCTCTTTGCAGGCCTGATCTGGCTGAAGTAGAACTTCTGCTCTGGGTGTGCTACATTGCCCTAGAGCTTCAAGGCACAAAGTGCTGAATTGTTTCCAAAGACAGAGATAGTCCCCAAAGCATCTTGCTTCCAGCTCTTTGGGAAGCTAAGAAACAACTCGTTCTGCATTGGGCTCTTACAGCCTACCGGGAACATCCCTTACAAAGGGCTGTGAAACGCAGTTTCTTTGCAGGCCTGATCTGGCTGAAGTAGAACTTCTGCTCTGGGTGTGCTACATTGCCCTAGAGCTTCAAGGCACAAAGTGCTGAATTGTTTCCAAAGACAGAGATAGTCCCCAAAGCATCTTGCTTCCATCTCTTTGGGAAGCTAAGAAACAACTCGTTCTGCATTGGGTTCTTACAGCCTACCGGGAACATCCCTTACAAAGGGCTGTGAAACGCAGTTTCTTTGCCGGCCTGATCTGGCTGAAGTAGAACTTCTGCTGTGGGTGTGCTACATTGCCCTAGAGCTTCAAGGCACAAAGTGCTGAATTGTTTCCAAAGACAGAGATAGTCCCCAAAGCATCTTGCTTCCAGCTCTTTGGGAAGCTAAGAAACAACTCGCTCTGCATTGGGCTCTTACAGCCTACCGGGAACATCCCTTACAAAGGGCTGTGAAACGCAGTTTCTTTGCAGGCCTGATCTGGCTGAAGTAGAACTTCTGCTGTGGGTGTGCTACATTGCCCTAGAGCTTCAAGGCACAAAGTGCTGAATTGTTTCCAAAGACAGAGATAGTCCCCAAAGCATCTTGCTTCCAGCTCTTTGGGAAGCTAAGAAACAACTCGTTCTGCATTGGGCTCTTACAGCCTACCGGGAACATCCCTTACAAAGGGCTGTGAAACGCAGTTTCTTTGCAGGCCTGATCTGGCTGAAGTAGAACTTCTGCTGTGGGTGTGCTACATTGCCCTAGAGCTTCAAGGCACAAAGTGCTGAATTGTTTCCAAAGACAGAGATAGTCCCCAAAGCATCTTGCTTCCATCTCTTTGGGAAGCTAAGAAACAACTCGTTCTGCATTGGGTTCTTACAGCCTACCGGGAACATCCCTTACAAAGGGCTGTGAAACGCAGTTTCTTTGCCGGCCTGATCTGGCTGAAGTAGAACTTCTGCTGTGGGTGTGCTACATTGCCCTAGAGCTTCAAGGCACAAAGTGCTGAATTGTTTCCAAAGACAGAGATAGTCCCCAAAGCATCTTGCTTCCAGCTCTTTGGGAAGCTAAGAAACAACTCGCTCTGCATTGGGCTCTTACAGCCTACCGGGAACATCCCTTAAAAAGGGCTGTGAAACGCAGTTTCTTTGCAGGCCTGATCTGGCTGAAGTAGAACTTCTGCTGTGGGTGTGCTACATTGCCCTAGAGCTTCAAGGCACAAAGTGCTGAATTGTTTCCAAAGACAGAGATAGTCCCCAAAGCATCTTGCTTCCAGCTCTTTGGGAGGCTAAGAAACAACTCGTTCTGCATTGGGCTCTTACAGCCTACCGGGAACATCCCTTACAAAGGGCTGTGAAACGCAGTTTCTTTGCAGGCCTGATCTGGCTGAAGTAGAACTTCTGCTGTGGGTGTGCTACATTGCCCTAGAGCTTCAAGGCACAAAGTGCTGAATTGTTTCCAAAGACAGAGATAGTCCCCAAAGCATCTTGCTTCCAGCTCTTTGGGAAGCTAAGAAACAACTCGTTCTGCATTGGGCTCTTACAGCCTACCGGGAACATCCCTTACAAAGGGCTGTGAAACGCAGTTTCTTTGCAGGCCTGATCTGGCTGAAGTAGAACTTCTGCTCTGGGTGTGCTACATTGCCCTAGAGCTTCAAGGCACAAAGTGCTGAATTGTTTCCAAAGACAGAGATAGTCCCCAAAGCATCTTGCTTCCAGCTCTTTGGGAAGCTAAGAAACAACTCGCTCTGCATTGGGCTCTTACAGCCTACCGGGAACATCCCTTACAAAGGGCTGTGAAACGCAGTTTCTTTGCAGGCCTGATCTGGCTGAAGTAGAACTTCTGCTGTGGGTGTGCTACATTGCCCTAGAGCTTCAAGGCACAAAGTGCTGAATTGTTTCCAAAGACAGAGATAGTCCCCAAAGCATCTTGCTTCCAGCTCTTTGGGAAGCTAAGAAACAACTCGTTCTGCATTGGGCTCTTACAGCCTACCGGGAACATCCCTTACAAAGGGCTGTGAAACGCAGTTTCTTTGCAGGCCTGATCTGGCTGAAGTAGAACTTCTGCTGTGGGTGTGCTACATTGCCCTAGAGCTTCAAGGCACAAAGTGCTGAATTGTTTCCAAAGACAGAGATAGTCCCCAAAGCATCTTGCTTCCATCTCTTTGGGAAGCTAAGAAACAACTCGTTCTGCATTGGGTTCTTACAGCCTACCGGGAACATCCCTTACAAAGGGCTGTGAAACGCAGTTTCTTTGCCGGCCTGATCTGGCTGAAGTAGAACTTCTGCTGTGGGTGTGCTACATTGCCCTAGAGCTTCAAGGCACAAAGTGCTGAATTGTTTCCAAAGACAGAGATAGTCCCCAAAGCATCTTGCTTCCAGCTCTTTGGGAAGCTAAGAAACAACTCGCTCTGCATTGGGCTCTTACAGCCTACCGGGAACATCCCTTAAAAAGGGCTGTGAAACGCAGTTTCTTTGCAGGCCTGATCTGGCTGAAGTAGAACTTCTGCTGTGGGTGTGCTACATTGCCCTAGAGCTTCAAGGCACAAAGTGCTGAATTGTTTCCAAAGACAGAGATAGTCCCCAAAGCATCTTGCTTCCAGCTCTTTGGGAGGCTAAGAAACAACTCGTTCTGCATTGGGCTCTTACAGCCTACCGGGAACATCCCTTACAAAGGGCTGTGAAACGCAGTTTCTTTGCAGGCCTGATCTGGCTGAAGTAGAACTTCTGCTGTGGGTGTGCTACATTGCCCTAGAGCTTCAAGGCACAAAGTGCTGAATTGTTTCCAAAGACAGAGATAGTCCCCAAAGCATCTTGCTTCCAGCTCTTTGGGAAGCTAAGAAACAACTCGTTCTGCATTGGGCTCTTACAGCCTACCGGGAACATCCCTTACAAAGGGCTGTGAAACGCAGTTTCTTTGCAGGCCTGATCTGGCTGAAGTAGAACTTCTGCTCTGGGTGTGCTACATTGCCCTAGAGCTTCAAGGCACAAAGTGCTGAATTGTTTCCAAAGACAGAGATAGTCCCCAAAGCATCTTGCTTCCAGCTCTTTGGGAAGCTAAGAAACAACTCGCTCTGCATTGGGCTCTTACAGCCTACCGGGAACATCCCTTACAAAGGGCTGTGAAACGCAGTTTCTTTGCAGGCCTGATCTGGCTGAAGTAGAACTTCTGCTGTGGGTGTGCTACATTGCCCTAGAGCTTCAAGGCACAAAGTGCTGAATTGTTTCCAAAGACAGAGATAGTCCCCAAAGCATCTTGCTTCCAGCTCTTTGGGAAGCTAAGAAACAACTCGTTCTGCATTGGGCTCTTACAGCCTACCGGGAACATCCCTTACAAAGGGCTGTGAAACGCAGTTTCTTTGCAGGCCTGATCTGGCTGAAGTAGAACTTCTGCTGTGGGTGTGCTACATTGCCCTAGAGCTTCAAGGCACAAAGTGCTGAATTGTTTCCAAAGACAGAGATAGTCCCCAAAGCATCTTGCTTCCAGCTCTTTGGGAAGCTAAGAAACAACTCGCTCTGCATTGGGCTCTTACAGCCTACCGGGAACATCCCTTACAAAGGGCTGTGAAACGCAGTTTCTTTGCAGGCCTGATCTGGCTGAAGTAGAACTTCTGCTGTGGGTGTGCTACATTGCCCTAGAGCTTCAAGGCACAAAGTGCTGAATTGTTTCCAAAGACAGAGATAGTCCCCAAAGCATCTTGCTTCCAGCTCTTTGGGAAGCTAAGAAACAACTCGTTCTGCATTGGGCTCTTACAGCCTACCGGGAACATCCCTTACAAAGGGCTGTGAAACGCAGTTTCTTTGCAGGCCTGATCTGGCTGAAGTAGAACTTCTGCTGTGGGTGTGCTACATTGCCCTAGAGCTTCAAGGCACAAAGTGCTGAATTGTTTCCAAAGACAGAGATAGTCCCCAAAGCATCTTGCTTCCAGCTCTTTGGGAAGCTAAGAAACAACTCGTTCTGCATTGGGCTCTTACAGCCTACCGGGAACATCCCTTACAAAGGGCTGTGAAACGCAGTTTCTTTGCAGGCCTGATCTGGCTGAAGTAGAACTTCTGCTGTGGGTGTGCTACATTGCCCTAGAGCTTCAAGGCACAAAGTGCTGAATTGTTTCCAAAGACAGAGATAGTCTCCAAAGCATCTTGCTTCCAGCTCTTTGGGAAGCTAAGAAACAACTCGTTCTGCATTGGGCTCTTACAGCCTACCGGGAACATCCCTTACAAAGGGCTGTGAAACGCAGTTTCTTTGCAGGCCTGATCTGGCTGAAGTAGAACTTCTGCTGTGGGTGTGCTACATTGCCCTAGAGCTTCAAGGCACAAAGTGCTGAATTGTTTCCAAAGACAGAGATAGTCCCCAAAGCATCTTTCTTCCAGCTCTTTGGGAAGCTAAGAAACAACTCGCTCTGCATTGGGCTCTTACAGCCTACCGGGAACATCCCTTACAAAGGGCTGTGAAACGCAGTTTCTTTGCAGGCCTGATCTGGCTGAAGTAGAACTTCTGCTGTGGGTGTGCTACATTGCCCTAGAGCTTCAAGGCACAAAGTGCTGAATTGTTTCCAAAGACAGAGATAGTCCCCAAAGCATCTTGCTTCCAGCTCTTTGGGAAGCTAAGAAACAACTCGTTCTGCATTGGGCTCTTACAGCCTACCGGGAACATCCCTTACAAAGGGCTGTGAAACGCAGTTTCTTTGCAGGCCTGATCTGGCTGAAGTAGAACTTCTGCTCTGGGTGTGCTACATTGCCCTAGAGCTTCAAGGCACAAAGTGCTGAATTGTTTCCAAAGACAGAGATAGTCCCCAAAGCATCTTGCTTCCATCTCTTTGGGAAGCTAAGAAACAACTCGTTCTGCATTGGGTTCTTACAGCCTACCGGGAACATCCCTTACAAAGGGCTGTGAAACGCAGTTTCTTTGCCGGCCTGATCTGGCTGAAGTAGAACTTCTGCTGTGGGTGTGCTACATTGCCCTAGAGCTTCAAGGCACAAAGTGCTGAATTGTTTCCAAAGACAGAGATAGTCCCCAAAGCATCTTGCTTCCAGCTCTTTGGGAAGCTAAGAAACAACTCGCTCTGCATTGGGCTCTTACAGCCTACCGGGAACATCCCTTACAAAGGGCTGTGAAACGCAGTTTCTTTGCAGGCCTGATCTGGCTGAAGTAGAACTTCTGCTGTGGGTGTGCTACATTGCCCTAGAGCTTCAAGGCACAAAGTGCTGAATTGTTTCCAAAGACAGAGATAGTCCCCAAAGCATCTTGCTTCCAGCTCTTTGGGAAGCTAAGAAACAACTCGTTCTGCATTGGGCTCTTACAGCCTACCGGGAACATCCCTTACAAAGGGCTGTGAAACGCAGTTTCTTTGCAGGCCTGATCTGGCTGAAGTAGAACTTCTGCTGTGGGTGTGCTACATTGCCCTAGAGCTTCAAGGCACAAAGTGCTGAATTGTTTCCAAAGACAGAGATAGTCCCCAAAGCATCTTGCTTCCAGCTCTTTGGGAAGCTAAGAAACAACTCGCTCTGCATTGGGCTCTTACAGCCTACCGGGAACATCCCTTACAAAGGGCTGTGAAACGCAGTTTCTTTGCAGGCCTGATCTGGCTGAAGTAGAACTTCTGCTCTGGGTGTGCTACATTGCCCTAGAGCTTCAAGGCACAAAGTGCTGAATTGTTTCCAAAGACAGAGATAGTCCCCAAAGCATCTTGCTTCCAGCTCTTTGGGAAGCTAAGAAACAACTCGTTCTGCATTGGGCTCTTACAGCCTACCGGGAACATCCCTTACAAAGGGCTGTGAAACGCAGTTTCTTTGCAGGCCTGATCTGGCTGAAGTAGAACTTCTGCTGTGGGTGTGCTACATTGCCCTAGAGCTTCAAGGCACAAAGTGCTGAATTGTTTCCAAAGACAGAGATAGTCCCCAAAGCATCTTGCTTCCAGCTCTTTGGGAAGCTAAGAAACAACTCGCTCTGCATTGGGCTCTTACAGCCTACCGGGAACATCCCTTACAAAGGGCTGTGAAACGCAGTTTCTTTGCAGGCCTGATCTGGCTGAAGTAGAACTTCTGCTGTGGGTGTGCTACATTGCCCTAGAGCTTCAAGGCACAAAGTGCTGAATTGTTTCCAAAGACAGAGATAGTCCCCAAAGCATCTTGCTTCCAGCTCTTTGGGAAGCTAAGAAACAACTCGTTCTGCATTGGGCTCTTACAGCCTACCGGGAACATCCCTTACAAAGGGCTGTGAAACGCAGTTTCTTTGCAGGCCTGATCTGGCTGAAGTAGAACTTCTGCTGTGGGTGTGCTACATTGCCCTAGAGCTTCAAGGCACAAAGTGCTGAATTGTTTCCAAAGACAGAGATAGTCCCCAAAGCATCTTGCTTCCAGCTCTTTGGGAAGCTAAGAAACAACTCGCTCTGCATTGGGCTCTTACAGCCTACCGGGAACATCCCTTACAAAGGGCTGTGAAACGCAGTTTCTTTGCAGGCCTGATCTGGCTGAAGTAGAACTTCTGCTCTGGGTGTGCTACATTGCCCTAGAGCTTCAAGGCACAAAGTGCTGAATTGTTTCCAAAGACAGAGATAGTCCCCAAAGCATCTTGCTTCCAGCTCTTTGGGAAGCTAAGAAACAACTCGTTCTGCATTGGGCTCTTACAGCCTACCGGGAACATCCCTTACAAAGGGCTGTGAAACGCAGTTTCTTTGCAGGCCTGATCTGGCTGAAGTAGAACTTCTGCTGTGGGTGTGCTACATTGCCCTAGAGCTTCAAGGCACAAAGTGCTGAATTGTTTCCAAAGACAGAGATAGTCCCCAAAGCATCTTGCTTCCAGCTCTTTGGGAAGCTAAGAAACAACTCGTTCTGCATTGGGCTCTTACAGCCTACCGGGAACATCCCTTACAAAGGGCTGTGAAACGCAGTTTCTTTGCAGGCCTGATCTGGCTGAAGTAGAACTTCTGCTCTGGGTGTGCTACATTGCCCTAGAGCTTCAAGGCACAAAGTGCTGAATTGTTTCCAAAGACAGAGATAGTCCCCAAAGCATCTTGCTTCCATCTCTTTGGGAAGCTAAGAAACAACTCGTTCTGCATTGGGTTCTTACAGCCTACCGGGAACATCCCTTACAAAGGGCTGTGAAACGCAGTTTCTTTGCCGGCCTGATCTGGATGAAGTAGAACTTCTGCTGTGGGTGTGCTACATTGCCCTAGAGCTTCAAGGCACAAAGTGCTGAATTGTTTCCAAAGACAGAGATAGTCCCCAAAGCATCTTGCTTCCAGCTCTTTGGGAAGCTAAGAAACAACTCGCTCTGCATTGGGCTCTTACAGCCTACCGGGAACATCCCTTACAAAGGGCTGTGAAACGCAGTTTCTTTGCAGGCCTGATCTGGCTGAAGTAGAACTTCTGCTGTGGGTGTGCTACATTGCCCTAGAGCTTCAAGGCACAAAGTGCTGAATTGTTTCCAAAGACAGAGATAGTCCCCAAAGCATCTTCCTTCCAGCTCTTTGGGAAGCTAAGAAACAACTCGTTCTGCATTGGGCTCTTACAGCCTACCGGGAACATCCCTTACAAAGGGCTGTGAAACGCAGTTTCTTTGCAGGCCTGATCTGGCTGAAGTAGAACTTCTGCTGTGGGTGTGCTACATTGCCCTAGAGCTTCAAGGCACAAAGTGCTGAATTGTTTCCAAAGACAGAGATAGTCCCCAAAGCATCTTGCTTCCATCTCTTTGGGAAGCTAAGAAACAACTCGTTCTGCATTGGGCTCTTACAGCCTACCGGGAACATCCCTTACAAAGGGCTGTGAAACGCAGTTTCTTTGCCGGCCTGATCTGGCTGAAGTAGAACTTCTGCTGTGGGTGTGCTACATTGCCCTAGAGCTTCAAGGCACAAAGTGCTGAATTGTTTCCAAAGACAGAGATAGTCCCCAAAGCATCTTGCTTCCAGCTCTTTGGGAAGCTAAGAAACAACTCGCTCTGCATTGGGCTCTTACAGCCTACCGGGAACATCCCTTAAAAAGGGCTGTGAAACGCAGTTTCTTTGCAGGCCTGATCTGGCTGAAGTAGAACTTCTGCTGTGGGTGTGCTACATTGCCCTAGAGCTTCAAGGCACAAAGTGCTGAATTGTTTCCAAAGACAGAGATAGTCCCCAAAGCATCTTGCTTCCAGCTCTTTGGGAGGCTAAGAAACAACTCGTTCTGCATTGGGCTCTTACAGCCTACCGGGAACATCCCTTACAAAGGGCTGTGAAACGCAGTTTCTTTGCAGGCCTGATCTGGCTGAAGTAGAACTTCTGCTGTGGGTGTGCTACATTGCCCTAGAGCTTCAAGGCACAAAGTGCTGAATTGTTTCCAAAGACAGAGATAGTCCCCAAAGCATCTTGCTTCCAGCTCTTTGGGAAGCTAAGAAACAACTCGTTCTGCATTGGGCTCTTACAGCCTACCGGGAACATCCCTTACAAAGGGCTGTGAAACGCAGTTTCTTTGCAGGCCTGATCTGGCTGAAGTAGAACTTCTGCTCTGGGTGTGCTACATTGCCCTAGAGCTTCAAGGCACAAAGTGCTGAATTGTTTCCAAAGACAGAGATAGTCCCCAAAGCATCTTGCTTCCAGCTCTTTGGGAAGCTAAGAAACAACTCGCTCTGCATTGGGCTCTTACAGCCTACCGGGAACATCCCTTACAAAGGGCTGTGAAACGCAGTTTCTTTGCAGGCCTGATCTGGCTGAAGTAGAACTTCTGCTGTGGGTGTGCTACATTGCCCTAGAGCTTCAAGGCACAAAGTGCTGAATTGTTTCCAAAGACAGAGATAGTCCCCAAAGCATCTTGCTTCCAGCTCTTTGGGAAGCTAAGAAACAACTCGTTCTGCATTGGGCTCTTACAGCCTACCGGGAACATCCCTTACAAAGGGCTGTGAAACGCAGTTTCTTTGCAGGCCTGATCTGGCTGAAGTAGAACTTCTGCTGTGGGTGTGCTACATTGCCCTAGAGCTTCAAGGCACAAAGTGCTGAATTGTTTCCAAAGACAGAGATAGTCCCCAAAGCATCTTGCTTCCAGCTCTTTGGGAAGCTAAGAAACAACTCGCTCTGCATTGGGCTCTTACAGCCTACCGGGAACATCCCTTACAAAGGGCTGTGAAACGCAGTTTCTTTGCAGGCCTGATCTGGCTGAAGTAGAACTTCTGCTGTGGGTGTGCTACATTGCCCTAGAGCTTCAAGGCACAAAGTGCTGAATTGTTTCCAAAGACAGAGATAGTCCCCAAAGCATCTTGCTTCCAGCTCTTTGGGAAGCTAAGAAACAACTCGTTCTGCATTGGGCTCTTACAGCCTACCGGGAACATCCCTTACAAAGGGCTGTGAAACGCAGTTTCTTTGCAGGCCTGATCTGGCTGAAGTAGAACTTCTGCTGTGGGTGTGCTACATTGCCCTAGAGCTTCAAGGCACAAAGTGCTGAATTGTTTCCAAAGACAGAGATAGTCCCCAAAGCATCTTGCTTCCAGCTCTTTGGGAAGCTAAGAAACAACTCGCTCTGCATTGGGCTCTTACAGCCTACCGGGAACATCCCTTACAAAGGGCTGTGAAACGCAGTTTCTTTGCAGGCCTGATCTGGCTGAAGTAGAACTTCTGCTCTGGGTGTGCTACATTGCCCTAGAGCTTCAAGGCACAAAGTGCTGAATTGTTTCCAAAGACAGAGATAGTCCCCAAAGCATCTTGCTTCCAGCTCTTTGGGAAGCTAAGAAACAACTCGTTCTGCATTGGGCTCTTACAGCCTACCGGGAACATCCCTTACAAAGGGCTGTGAAACGCAGTTTCTTTGCAGGCCTGATCTGGCTGAAGTAGAACTTCTGCTGTGGGTGTGCTACATTGCCCTAGAGCTTCAAGGCACAAAGTGCTGAATTGTTTCCAAAGACAGAGATAGTCCCCAAAGCATCTTGCTTCCAGCTCTTTGGGAAGCTAAGAAACAACTCGTTCTGCATTGGGCTCTTACAGCCTACCGGGAACATCCCTTACAAAGGGCTGTGAAACGCAGTTTCTTTGCAGGCCTGATCTGGCTGAAGTAGAACTTCTGCTGTGGGTGTGCTACATTGCCCTAGAGCTTCAAGGCACAAAGTGCTGAATTGTTTCCAAAGACAGAGATAGTCCCCAAAGCATCTTGCTTCCAGCTCTTTGGGAAGCTAAGAAACAACTCGCTCTGCATTGGGCTCTTACAGCCTACCGGGAACATCCCTTACAAAGGGCTGTGAAACGCAGTTTCTTTGCAGGCCTGATCTGGCTGAAGTAGAACTTCTGCTCTGGGTGTGCTACATTGCCCTAGAGCTTCAAGGCACAAAGTGCTGAATTGTTTCCAAAGACAGAGATAGTCCCCAAAGCATCTTGCTTCCAGCTCTTTGGGAAGCTAAGAAACAACTCGTTCTGCATTGGGCTCTTACAGCCTACCGGGAACATCCCTTACAAAGGGCTGTGAAACGCAGTTTCTTTGCAGGCCTGATCTGGCTGAAGTAGAACTTCTGCTCTGGGTGTGCTACATTGCCCTAGAGCTTCAAGGCACAAAGTGCTGAATTGTTTCCAAAGACAGAGATAGTCCCCAAAGCATCTTGCTTCCAGCTCTTTGGGAAGCTAAGAAACAACTCGTTCTGCATTGGGCTCTTACAGCCTACCGGGAACATCCCTTACAAAGGGCTGTGAAACGCAGTTTCTTTGCAGGCCTGATCTGGCTGAAGTAGAACTTCTGCTGTGGGTGTGCTACATTGCCCTAGAGCTTCAAGGCACAAAGTGCTGAATTGTTTCCAAAGACAGAGATAGTCCCCAAAGCATCTTGCTTCCAGCTCTTTGGGAAGCTAAGAAACAACTCGTTCTGCATTGGGCTCTTACAGCCTACCGGGAACATCCCTTACAAAGGGCTGTGAAACGCAGTTTCTTTGCAGGCCTGATCTGGCTGAAGTAGAACTTCTGCTGTGGGTGTGCTACATTGCCCTAGAGCTTCAAGGCACAAAGTGCTGAATTGTTTCCAAAGACAGAGATAGTCCCCAAAGCATCTTGCTTCCAGCTCTTTGGGAAGCTAAGAAACAACTCGTTCTGCATTGGGCTCTTACAGCCTACCGGGAACATCCCTTACAAAGGGCTGTGAAACGCAGTTTCTTTGCAGGCCTGATCTGGCTGAAGTAGAACTTCTGCTGTGGGTGTGCTACATTGCCCTAGAGCTTCAAGGCACAAAGTGCTGAATTGTTTCCAAAGACAGAGATAGTCCCCAAAGCATCTTGCTTCCAGCTCTTTGGGAAGCTAAGAAACAACTCGCTCTGCATTGGGCTCTTACAGCCTACCGGGAACATCCCTTACAAAGGGCTGTGAAACGCAGTTTCTTTGCAGGCCTGATCTGGCTGAAGTAGAACTTCTGCTCTGGGTGTGCTACATTGCCCTAGAGCTTCAAGGCACAAAGTGCTGAATTGTTTCCAAAGACAGAGATAGTCCCCAAAGCATCTTGCTTCCAGCTCTTTGGGAAGCTAAGAAACAACTCGTTCTGCATTGGGCTCTTACAGCCTACCGGGAACATCCCTTACAAAGGGCTGTGAAACGCAGTTTCTTTGCCGGCCTGATCTGGCTGAAGTAGAAGTTCTGCTCTGGGTGTGCTACATTGCCCTAGAGCTTCAAGGCACAAAGTGCTGAATTGTTTCCAAAGACAGAGATAGTCCCCAAAGCATCTTGCTTCCAGCTCTTTGGGAAGCTAAGAAACAACTCGTTCTGCATTGGGCTCTTACAGCCTACCGGGAACATCCCTTACAAAGGGCTGTGAAACGCAGTTTCTTTGCAGGCCTGATCTGGCTGAAGTAGAACTTCTGCTGTGGGTGTGCTACATTGCCCTAGAGCTTCAAGGCACAAAGTGCTGAATTGTTTCCAAAGACAGAGATAGTCCCCAAAGCATCTTGCTTCCAGCTCTTTGGGAAGCTAAGAAACAACTCGTTCTGCATTGGGCTCTTACAGCCTACCGGGAACATCCCTTACAAAGGGCTGTGAAACGCAGTTTCTTTGCAGGCCTGATCTGGCTGAAGTAGAACTTCTGCTCTGGGTGTGCTACATTGCCCTAGAGCTTCAAGGCACAAAGTGCTGAATTGTTTCCAAAGACAGAGATAGTCCCCAAAGCATCTTGCTTCCAGCTCTTTGGGAAGCTAAGAAACAACTCGTTCTGCATTGGGCTCTTACAGCCTACCGGGAACATCCCTTACAAAGGGCTGTGAAACGCAGTTTCTTTGCAGGCCTGATCTGGCTGAAGTAGAACTTCTGCTGTGGGTGTGCTACATTGCCCTAGAGCTTCAAGGCACAAAGTGCTGAATTGTTTCCAAAGACAGAGATAGTCCCCAAAGCATCTTGCTTCCAGCTCTTTGGGAAGCTAAGAAACAACTCGCTCTGCATTGGGCTCTTACAGCCTACCGGGAACATCCCTTACAAAGGGCTGTGAAACGCAGTTTCTTTGCAGGCCTGATCTGGCTGAAGTAGAACTTCTGCTCTGGGTGTGCTACATTGCCCTAGAGCTTCAAGGCACAAAGTGCTGAATTGTTTCCAAAGACAGAGATAGTCCCCAAAGCATCTTGCTTCCAGCTCTTTGGGAAGCTAAGAAACAACTCGTTCTGCATTGGGCTCTTACAGCCTACCGGGAACATCCCTTACAAAGGGCTGTGAAACGCAGTTTCTTTGCCGGCCTGATCTGGCTGAAGTAGAACTTCTGCTCTGGGTGTGCTACATTGCCCTAGAGCTTCAAGGCACAAAGTGCTGAATTGTTTCCAAAGACAGAGATAGTCCCCAAAGCATCTTGCTTCCAGCTCTTTGGGAAGCTAAGAAACAACTCGCTCTGCATTGGGCTCTTACAGCCTACCGGGAACATCCCTTACAAAGGGCTGTGAAACGCAGTTTCTTTGCAGGCCTGATCTGGCTGAAGTAGAACTTCTGCTGTGGGTGTGCTACATTGCCCTAGAGCTTCAAGGCACAAAGTGCTGAATTGTTTCCAAAGACAGAGATAGTCCCCAAAGCATCTTGCTTCCAGCTCTTTGGGAAGCTAAGAAACAACTCGTTCTGCATTGGGCTCTTACAGCCTACCGGGAACATCCCTTACAAAGGGCTGTGAAACGCAGTTTCTTTGCAGGCCTGATCTGGCTGAAGTAGAACTTCTGCTGTGGGTGTGCTACATTGCCCTAGAGCTTCAAGGCACAAAGTGCTGAATTGTTTCCAAAGACAGAGATAGTCCCCAAAGCATCTTGCTTCCAGCTCTTTGGGAAGCTAAGAAACAACTCGCTCTGCATTGGGCTCTTACAGCCTACCGGGAACATCCCTTACAAAGGGCTGTGAAACGCAGTTTCTTTGCAGGCCTGATCTGGCTGAAGTAGAACTTCTGCTGTGGGTGTGCTACATTGCCCTAGAGCTTCAAGGCACAAAGTGCTGAATTGTTTCCAAAGACAGAGATAGTCCCCAAAGCATCTTGCTTCCAGCTCTTTGGGAAGCTAAGAAACAACTCGTTCTGCATTGGGCTCTTACAGCCTACCGGGAACATCCCTTACAAAGGGCTGTGAAACGCAGTTTCTTTGCAGGCCTGATCTGGCTGAAGTAGAACTTCTGCTGTGGGTGTGCTACATTGCCCTAGAGCTTCAAGGCACAAAGTGCTGAATTGTTTCCAAAGACAGAGATAGTCCCCAAAGCATCTTGCTTCCAGCTCTTTGGGAAGCTAAGAAACAACTCGCTCTGCATTGGGCTCTTACAGCCTACCGGGAACATCCCTTACAAAGGGCTGTGAAACGCAGTTTCTTTGCAGGCCTGATCTGGCTGAAGTAGAACTTCTGCTGTGGGTGTGCTACATTGCCCTAGAGCTTCAAGGCACAAAGTGCTGAATTGTTTCCAAAGACAGAGATAGTCCCCAAAGCATCTTGCTTCCAGCTCTTTGGGAAGCTAAGAAACAACTCGCTCTGCATTGGGCTCTTACAGCCTACCGGGAACATCCCTTACAAAGGGCTGTGAAACGCAGTTTCTTTGCAGGCCTGATCTGGCTGAAGTAGAACTTCTGCTCTGGGTGTGCTACATTGCCCTAGAGCTTCAAGGCACAAAGTGCTGAATTGTTTCCAAAGACAGAGATAGTCCCCAAAGCATCTTGCTTCCAGCTCTTTGGGAAGCTAAGAAACAACTCGTTCTGCATTGGGCTCTTACAGCCTACCGGGAACATCCCTTACAAAGGGCTGTGAAACGCAGTTTCTTTGCAGGCCTGATCTGGCTGAAGTAGAACTTCTGCTGTGGGTGTGCTACATTGCCCTAGAGCTTCAAGGCACAAAGTGCTGAATTGTTTCCAAAGACAGAGATAGTCCCCAAAGCATCTTGCTTCCAGCTCTTTGGGAAGCTAAGAAACAACTCGTTCTGCATTGGGCTCTTACAGCCTACCGGGAACATCCCTTACAAAGGGCTGTGAAACGCAGTTTCTTTGCAGGCCTGATCTGGCTGAAGTAGAACTTCTGCTCTGGGTGTGCTACATTGCCCTAGAGCTTCAAGGCACAAAGTGCTGAATTGTTTCCAAAGACAGAGATAGTCCCCAAAGCATCTTGCTTCCATCTCTTTGGGAAGCTAAGAAACAACTCGTTCTGCATTGGGTTCTTACAGCCTACCGGGAACATCCCTTACAAAGGGCTGTGAAACGCAGTTTCTTTGCCGGCCTGAACTGGCTGAAGTAGAACTTCTGCTGTGGGTGTGCTACATTGCCCTAGAGCTTCAAGGCACAAAGTGCTGAATTGTTTCCAAAGACAGAGATAGTCCCCAAAGCATCTTGCTTCCAGCTCTTTGGGAAGCTAAGAAACAACTCGCTCTGCATTGGGCTCTTACAGCCTACCGGGAACATCCCTTACAAAGGGCTGTGAAACGCAGTTTCTTTGCAGGCCTGATCTGGCTGAAGTAGAACTTCTGCTGTGGGTGTGCTACATTGCCCTAGAGCTTCAAGGCACAAAGTGCTGAATTGTTTCCAAAGACAGAGATAGTCCCCAAAGCATCTTCCTTCCAGCTCTTTGGGAAGCTAAGAAACAACTCGTTCTGCATTGGGCTCTTACAGCCTACCGGGAACATCCCTTACAAAGGGCTGTGAAACGCAGTTTCTTTGCAGGCCTGATCTGGCTGAAGTAGAACTTCTGCTCTGGGTGTGCTACATTGCCCTAGAGCTTCAAGGCACAAAGTGCTGAATTGTTTCCAAAGACAGAGATAGTCCCCAAAGCATCTTGCTTCCAGCTCTTTGGGAAGCTAAGAAACAACTCGCTCTGCATTGGGCTCTTACAGCCTACCGGGAACATCCCTTACAAAGGGCTGTGAAACGCAGTTTCTTTGCAGGCCTGATCTGGCTGAAGTAGAACTTCTGCTGTGGGTGTGCTACATTGCCCTAGAGCTTCAAGGCACAAAGTGCTGAATTGTTTCCAAAGACAGAGATAGTCCCCAAAGCATCTTGCTTCCAGCTCTTTGGGAAGCTAAGAAACAACTCGTTCTGCATTGGGCTCTTACAGCCTACCGGGAACATCCCTTACAAAGGGCTGTGAAACGCAGTTTCTTTGCAGGCCTGATCTGGCTGAAGTAGAACTTCTGCTGTGGGTGTGCTACATTGCCCTAGAGCTTCAAGGCACAAAGTGCTGAATTGTTTCCAAAGACAGAGATAGTCCCCAAAGCATCTTGCTTCCAGCTCTTTGGGAAGCTAAGAAACAACTCGCTCTGCATTGGGCTCTTACAGCCTACCGGGAACATCCCTTACAAAGGGCTGTGAAACGCAGTTTCTTTGCAGGCCTGATCTGGCTGAAGTAGAACTTCTGCTGTGGGTGTGCTACATTGCCCTAGAGCTTCAAGGCACAAAGTGCTGAATTGTTTCCAAAGACAGAGATAGTCCCCAAAGCATCTTGCTTCCAGCTCTTTGGGAAGCTAAGAAACAACTCGTTCTGCATTGGGCTCTTACAGCCTACCGGGAACATCCCTTACAAAGGGCTGTGAAACGCAGTTTCTTTGCAGGCCTGATCTGGCTGAAGTAGAACTTCTGCTGTGGGTGTGCTACATTGCCCTAGAGCTTCAAGGCACAAAGTGCTGAATTGTTTCCAAAGACAGAGATAGTCCCCAAAGCATCTTGCTTCCAGCTCTTTGGGAAGCTAAGAAACAACTCGTTCTGCATTGGGCTCTTACAGCCTACCGGGAACATCCCTTACAAAGGGCTGTGAAACGCAGTTTCTTTGCAGGCCTGATCTGGCTGAAGTAGAACTTCTGCTGTGGGTGTGCTACATTGCCCTAGAGCTTCAAGGCACAAAGTGCTGAATTGTTTCCAAAGACAGAGATAGTCCCCAAAGCATCTTGCTTCCATCTCTTTGGGAAGCTAAGAAACAACTCGTTCTGCATTGGGCTCTTACAGCCTACCGGGAACATCCCTTACAAAGGGCTGTGAAACGCAGTTTCTTTGCAGGCCTGATCTGGCTGAAGTAGAACTTCTGCTGTGGGTGTGCTACATTGCCCTAGAGCTTCAAGGCACAAAGTGCTGAATTGTTTCCAAAGACAGAGATAGTCCCCAAAGCATCTTGCTTCCAGCTCTTTGGGAAGCTAAGAAACAACTCGTTCTGCATTGGGCTCTTACAGCCTACCGGGAACATCCCTTACAAAGGGCTGTGAAACGCAGTTTCTTTGCAGGCCTGATCTGGCTGAAGTAGAACTTCTGCTGTGGGTGTGCTACATTGCCCTAGAGCTTCAAGGCACAAAGTGCTGAATTGTTTCCAAAGACAGAGATAGTCCCCAAAGCATCTTGCTTCCAGCTCTTTGGGAAGCTAAGAAACAACTCGCTCTGCATTGGGCTCTTACAGCCTACCGGGAACATCCCTTACAAAGGGCTGTGAAACGCAGTTTCTTTGCAGGCCTGATCTGGCTGAAGTAGAACTTCTGCTGTGGGTGTGCTACATTGCCCTAGAGCTTCAAGGCACAAAGTGCTGAATTGTTTCCAAAGACAGAGATAGTCCCCAAAGCATCTTGCTTCCAGCTCTTTGGGAAGCTAAGAAACAACTCGTTCTGCATTGGGCTCTTACAGCCTACCGGGAACATCCCTTACAAAGGGCTGTGAAACGCAGTTTCTTTGCAGGCCTGATCTGGCTGAAGTAGAACTTCTGCTCTGGGTGTGCTACATTGCCCTAGAGCTTCAAGGCACAAAGTGCTGAATTGTTTCCAAAGACAGAGATAGTCCCCAAAGCATCTTGCTTCCATCTCTTTGGGAAGCTAAGAAACAACTCGTTCTGCATTGGGTTCTTACAGCCTACCGGGAACATCCCTTACAAAGGGCTGTGAAACGCAGTTTCTTTGCCGGCCTGATCTGGCTGAAGTAGAACTTCTGCTGTGGGTGTGCTACATTGCCCTAGAGCTTCAAGGCACAAAGTGCTGAATTGTTTCCAAAGACAGAGATAGTCCCCAAAGCATCTTGCTTCCAGCTCTTTGGGAAGCTAAGAAACAACTCGCTCTGCATTGGGCTCTTACAGCCTACCGGGAACATCCCTTACAAAGGGCTGTGAAACGCAGTTTCTTTGCAGGCCTGATCTGGCTGAAGTAGAACTTCTGCTGTGGGTGTGCTACATTGCCCTAGAGCTTCAAGGCACAAAGTGCTGAATTGTTTCCAAAGACAGAGATAGTCCCCAAAGCATCTTCCTTCCAGCTCTTTGGGAAGCTAAGAAACAACTCGTTCTGCATTGGGCTCTTACAGCCTACCGGGAACATCCCTTACAAAGGGCTGTGAAACGCAGTTTCTTTGCAGGCCTGATCTGGCTGAAGTAGAACTTCTGCTGTGGGTGTGCTACATTGCCCTAGAGCTTCAAGGCACAAAGTGCTGAATTGTTTCCAAAGACAGAGATAGTCCCCAAAGCATCTTGCTTCCAGCTCTTTGGGAAGCTAAGAAACAACTCGCTCTGCATTGGGCTCTTACAGCCTACCGGGAACATCCCTTACAAAGGGCTGTGAAACGCAGTTTCTTTGCAACCTGATCTGGCTGAAGTAGAACTTCTGCTGTGGGTGTGCTACATTGCCCTAGAGCTTCAAGGCACAAAGTGCTGAATTGTTTCCAAAGACAGAGATAGTCCCCAAAGCATCTTCCTTCCAGCTCTTTGGGAAGCTAAGAAACAACTCGTTCTGCATTGGGCTCTTACAGCCTACCGGGAACATCCCTTACAAAGGGCTGTGAAACGCAGTTTCTTTGCAGGCCTGATCTGGCTGAAGTAGAACTTCTGCTGTGGGTGTGCTACATTGCCCTAGATCTTCAAGGCACAAAGTGCTGAATTGTTTCCAAAGACAGAGATAGTCCCCAAAGCATCTTGCTTCCAGCTCTTTGGGAAGCTAAGAAACAACTCGCTCTGCATTGGGCTCTTACAGCCTACCGGGAACATCCCTTACAAAGGGCTGTGAAACGCAGTTTCTTTGCAACCTGATCTGGCTGAAGTAGAACTTCTGCTGTGGGTGTGCTACATTGCCCTAGAGCTTCAAGGCACAAAGTGCTGAATTGTTTCCAAAGACAGAGATAGTCCCCAAAGCATCTTGCTTCCAGCTCTTTGGGAAGCTAAGAAACAACTCGCTCTGCATTGGGCTCTTACAGCCTACCGGGAACATCCCTTACAAAGGGCTGTGAAACGCAGTTTCTTTGCAGGCCTGATCTGGCTGAAGTAGAACTTCTGCTGTGGGTGTGCTACATTGCCCTAGAGCTTCAAGGCACAAAGTGCTGAATTGTTTCCAAAGACAGAGATAGTCCCCAAAGCATCTTGCTTCCAGCTCTTTGGGAAGCTAAGAAACAACTCGCTCTGCATTGGGCTCTTACAGCCTACCGGGAACATCCCTTACAAAGGGCTGTGAAACGCAGTTTCTTTGCAACCTGATCTGGCTGAAGTAGAACTTCTGCTGTGGGTGTGCTACATTGCCCTAGAGCTTCAAGGCACAAAGTGCTGAATTGTTTCCAAAGACAGAGATAGTCCCCAAAGCATCTTCCTTCCAGCTCTTTGGGAAGCTAAGAAACAACTCGTTCTGCATTGGGCTCTTACAGCCTACCGGGAACATCCCTTACAAAGGGCTGTGAAACGCAGTTTCTTTGCAGGCCTGATCTGGCTGAAGTAGAACTTCTGCTGTGGGTGTGCTACATTGCCCTAGATCTTCAAGGCACAAAGTGCTGAATTGTTTCCAAAGACAGAGATAGTCCCCAAAGCATCTTGCTTCCAGCTCTTTGGGAAGCTAAGAAACAACTCGCTCTGCATTGGGCTCTTACAGCCTACCGGGAACATCCCTTACAAAGGGCTGTGAAACGCAGTTTCTTTGCAACCTGATCTGGCTGAAGTAGAACTTCTGCTGTGGGTGTGCTACATTGCCCTAGAGCTTCAAGGCACAAAGTGCTGAATTGTTTCCAAAGACAGAGATAGTCCCCAAAGCATCTTGCTTCCAGCTCTTTGGGAAGCTAAGAAACAACTCGCTCTGCATTGGGCTCTTACAGCCTACCGGGAACATCCCTTACAAAGGGCTGTGAAACGCAGTTTCTTTGCAGGCCTGATCTGGCTGAAGTAGAACTTCTGCTGTGGGTGTGCTACATTGCCCTAGAGCTTCAAGGCACAAAGTGCTGAATTGTTTCCAAAGACAGAGATAGTCCCCAAAGCATCTTGCTTCCAGCTCTTTGGGAAGCTAAGAAACAACTCGTTCTGCATTGGGCTCTTACAGCCTACCGGGAACATCCCTTACAAAGGGCTGTGAAACGCAGTTTCTTTGCAGGCCTGATCTGGCTGAAGTAGAACTTCTGCTGTGGGTGTGCTACATTGCCCTAGAGCTTCAAGGCACAAAGTGCTGAATTGTTTCCAAAGACAGAGATAGTCCCCAAAGCATCTTGCTTCCAGCTCTTTGGGAAGCTAAGAAACAACTCGTTCTGCATTGGGCTCTTACAGCCTACCGGGAACATCCCTTACAAAGGGCTGTGAAACGCAGTTTCTTTGCAGGCCTGATCTGGCTGAAGTAGAACTTCTGCTGTGGGTGTGCTACATTGCCCTAGAGCTTCAAGGCACAAAGTGCTGAATTGTTTCCAAAGACAGAGATAGTCCCCAAAGCATCTTGCTTCCAGCTCTTTGGGAAGCTAAGAAACAACTCGCTCTGCATTGGGCTCTTACAGCCTACCGGGAACATCCCTTACAAAGGGCTGTGAAACGCAGTTTCTTTGCAGGCCTGATCTGGCTGAAGTAGAACTTCTGCTGTGGGTGTGCTACATTGCCCTAGAGCTTCAAGGCACAAAGTGCTGAATTGTTTCCAAAGACAGAGATAGTCCCCAAAGCATCTTGCTTCCAGCTCTTTGGGAAGCTAAGAAACAACTCGTTCTGCATTGGGCTCTTACAGCCTACCGGGAACATCCCTTACAAAGGGCTGTGAAACGCAGTTTCTTTGCAGGCCTGATCTGGCTGAAGTAGAACTTCTGCTGTGGGTGTGCTACATTGCCCTAGAGCTTCAAGGCAAAAAGGGCTGAATTGTTTCCAAAGACAGAGATAGTCCCCAAAGCATCTTGCTTCCAGCTCTTTGGGAAGCTAAGAAACAACTCGCTCTGCATTGGGCTCTTACAGCCTACCGGGAACATCCCTTACAAAGGGCTGTGAAACGCAGTTTCTTTGCAGGCCTGATCTGGCTGAAGTAGAACTTCTGCTCTGGGTGTGCTACATTGCCCTAGAGCTTCAAGGCACAAAGTGCTGAATTGTTTCCAAAGACAGAGATAGTCCCCAAAGCATCTTGCTTCCAGCTCTTTGGGAAGCTAAGAAACAACTCGTTCTGCATTGGGCTCTTACAGCCTACCGGGAACATCCCTTACAAAGGGCTGTGAAACGCAGTTTCTTTGCAGGCCTGATCTGGCTGAAGTAGAACTTCTGCTCTGGGTGTGCTACATTGCCCTAGAGCTTCAAGGCACAAAGTGCTGAATTGTTTCCAAAGACAGAGATAGTCCCCAAAGCATCTTGCTTCCAGCTCTTTGGGAAGCTAAGAAACAACTCGTTCTGCATTGGGCTCTTACAGCCTATCGGGAACATCCCTTACAAAGGGCTGTGAAACGCAGTTTCTTTGCAGGCCTCATCTGGCTGAAGTAGAACTTCTGCTGTGGGTGTGCTACATTGCCCTAGAGCTTCAAGGCACAAAGTGCTGAATTGATTCCAAAGACAGAGATAGTCCCCAAAGCATCTTGCTTCCAGCTCTTTGGGAAGCTAAGAAACAACTCGCTCTGCATTGGGCTCTTACAGCCTACCGGGAACATCCCTTACAAAGGGCTGTGAAACGCAGTTTCTTTGCAGGCCTGATCTGGCTGAAGTAGAACTTCTGCTGTGGGTGTGCTACATTGCCCTAGAGCTTCAAGGCACAAAGTGCTGAATTGTTTCCAAAGACAGAGATAGTCCCCAAAGCATCTTGCTTCCAGCTCTTTGGGAAGCTAAGAAACAACTCGTTCTGCATTGGGCTCTTACAGCCTACCGGGAACATCCCTTACAAAGGGCTGTGAAACGCAGTTTCTTTGCAGGCCTGATCTGGCTGAAGTAGAACTTCTGCTGTGGGTGTGCTACATTGCCCTAGAGCTTCAAGGCACAAAGTGCTGAATTGTTTCCAAAGACAGAGATAGTCCCCAAAGCATCTTGCTTCCAGCTCTTTGGGAAGCTTAGAAACAACTCGTTCTGCATTGGGCTCTTACAGCCTACCGGGAACATCCCTTACAAAGGGCTGTGAAACGCAGTTTCTTTGCAGGCCTGATCTGGCTGAAGTAGAACTTCTGCTCTGGGTGTGCTACATTGCCCTAGAGCTTCAAGGCACAAAGTGCTGAATTGTTTCCAAAGACAGAGATAGTCCCCAAAGCATCTTGCTTCCAGCTCTTTGGGAAGCTAAGAAACAACTCGCTCTGCATTGGGCTCTTACAGCCTACCGGGAACATCCCTTACAAAGGGCTGTGAAACGCAGTTTCTTTGCAGGCCTGATCTGGCTGAAGTAGAACTTCTGCTGTGGGTGTGCTACATTGCCCTCGAGCTTCAAGGCACAAAGTGCTGAATTGTTTCCAAAGACAGAGATAGTCCCCAAAGCATCTTGCTTCCAGCTCTTTGGGAAGCTAAGAAACAACTCGTTCTGCATTGGGCTCTTACAGCCTACCGGGAACATCCCTTACAAAGGGCTGTGAAACGCAGTTTCTTTGCAGGCCTCATCTGGCTGAAGTAGAACTTCTGCTGTGGGTGTGCTACATTGCCCTAGAGCTTCAAGGCACAAAGTGCTGAATTGATTCCAAAGACAGAGATAGTCCCCAAAGCATCTTGCTTCCAGCTCTTTGGGAAGCTAAGAAACAACTCGCTCTGCATTGGGCTCTTACAGCCTACCGGGAACATCCCTTACAAAGGGCTGTGAAACGCAGTTTCTTTGCAGGCCTGATCTGGCTGAAGTAGAACTTCTGCTGTGGGTGTGCTACATTGCCCTAGAGCTTCAAGGCACAAAGTGCTGAATTGTTTCCAAAGACAGAGATAGTCCCCAAAGCATCTTGCTTCCAGCTCTTTGGGAAGCTAAGAAACAACTCGTTCTGCATTGGGCTCTTACAGCCTACCGGGAACATCCCTTACAAAGGGCTGTGAAACGCAGTTTCTTTGCAGGCCTGATCTGGCTGAAGTAGAACTTCTGCTGTGGGTGTGCTACATTGCCCTAGAGCTTCAAGGCACAAAGTGCTGAATTGTTTCCAAAGACAGAGATAGTCCCCAAAGCATCTTGCTTCCAGCTCTTTGGGAAGCTAAGAAACAACTCGTTCTGCATTGGGCTCTTACAGCCTACCGGGAACATCCCTTACAAAGGGCTGTGAAACGCAGTTTCTTTGCAGGCCTGATCTGGCTGAAGTAGAACTTCTGCTGTGGGTGGGCTACATTGCCCTAGAGCTTCAAGGCACAAACTGCTGAATTGTTTCCAAAGACAGAGATAGGCCCCAAAGCATCTTGCTTCCATCTCTTTGGGAAGCTAAGAAACAACTCGTTCTGCATTGGGTTCTTACAGCCTACCGGGAACATCCCTTACAAAGGGCTGTGAAACGCAGTTTCTTTGCCGGCCTGATCTGGCTGAAGTAGAACTTCTGCTGTGGGTGTGCTACATTGCCCTAGAGCTTCAAGGCACAAAGTGCTGAATTGTTTCCAAAGACAGAGATAGTCCCCAAAGCATCTTGCTTCCAGCTCTTTGGGAAGCTAAGAAACAACTCGCTCTGCATTGGGCTCTTACAGCCTACCGGGAACATCCCTTACAAAGGGCTGTGAAACGCAGTTTCTTTGCAGGCCTGATCTGGCTGAAGTAGAACTTCTGCTCTGGGTGTGCTACATTGCCCTAGAGCTTCAAGGCACAAAGTGCTGAATTGTTTCCAAAGACAGAGATAGTCCCCAAAGCATCTTGCTTCCAGCTCTTTGGGAAGCTAAGAAACAACTCGTTCTGCATTGGGCTCTTACAGCCTACCGGGAACATCCCTTACAAAGGGCTGTGAAACGCAGTTTCTTTGCAGGCCTGATCTGGCTGAAGTAGAACTTCTGCTGTGGGTGTGCTACATTGCCCTAGAGCTTCAAGGCACAAAGTGCTGAATTGTTTCCAAAGACAGAGATAGTCCCCAAAGCATCTTGCTTCCAGCTCTTTGGGAAGCTAAGAAACAACTCGCTCTGCATTGGGCTCTTACAGCCTACCGGGAACATCCCTTACAAAGGGCTGTGAAACGTAGTTTCTTTGCAACCTGATCTGGCTGAAGTAGAACTTCTGCTGTGGGTGTGCTACATTGCCCTAGAGCTTCAAGGCACAAAGTGCTGAATTGTTTCCAAAGACAGAGATAGTCCCCAAAGCATCTTGCTTCCAGCTCTTTGGGAAGCTAAGAAACAACTCGCTCTGCATTGGGTTCTTACAGCCTACCGGGAACATCCCTTACAAAGGGCTGTGAAACGCAGTTTCTTTGCCGGCCTGATCTGGCTGAAGTAGAACTTCTGCTGTGGGTGTGCTACATTGCCCTAGAGCTTCAAGGCACAAAGTGCTGAATTGTTTCCAAAGACAGAGATAGTCCCCAAAGCATCTTGCTTCCAGCTCTTTGGGAAGCTAAGAAACAACTCGCTCTGCATTGGGCTCTTACAGCCTACCGGGAACATCCCTTACAAAGGGCTGTGAAACGCAGT
Source organism: Equus asinus (assembly GCF_041296235.1). Lineage (NCBI taxonomy): Eukaryota > Metazoa > Chordata > Mammalia > Perissodactyla > Equidae > Equus > Equus asinus. The sequence continues at coordinate 125,135 of NW_027225518.1, read as the reverse complement.
TTCTTTGCAGGCCTTATCTGGCTGAAGTAGAACTTCTGCTGTGGGTGTGCTACATTGCCCTAGAGCTTCAAGGCACAAAGTGCTGAATTGTTTCCAAAGACAGAGATAGTCCCCAAAGCATCTTGCTTCCAGCTCTTTGGGAAGCTAAGAAACAACTCGTTCTGCATTGGGCTCTTACAGCCTACCGGGAACAAACCTTACAAAGGGCTGTGAAACGCAGTTTCTTTGCAGGCCTGATCTGGCTGAAGTAGAACTTCTGCTGTGGGTGTGCTACATTGCCCTAGAGCTTCAAGGCACAAAGTGCTGAATTGTTTCCAAAGACAGAGATAGTCCCCAAAGCATCTTGCTTCCAGCTCTTTGGGAAGCTAAGAAACAACTCGCTCTGCATTGGGCTCTTACAGCCTACCGGGAACATCCCTTACAAAGGGCTGTGAAACGCAGTTTCTTTGCAGGCCTGATCTGGCTGAAGTAGAACTTCTGCTCTGGGTGTGCTACATTGCCCTAGAGCTTCAAGGCACAAAGTGCTGAATTGTTTCCAAAGACAGAGATAGTCCCCAAAGCATCTTGCTTCCAGCTCTTTGGGAAGCTAAGAAACAACTCGTTCTGCATTGGGCTCTTACAGCCTATCGGGAACATCCCTTACAAAGGGCTGTGAAACGCAGTTTCTTTGCAGGCCTCATCTGGCTGAAGTAGAACTTCTGCTGTGGGTGTGCTACATTGCCCTAGAGCTTCAAGGCACAAAGTGCTGAATTGATTCCAAAGACAGAGATAGTCCCCAAAGCATCTTGCTTCCAGCTCTTTGGGAAGCTAAGAAACAACTCGCTCTGCATTGGGCTCTTACAGCCTACCGGGAACATCCCTTACAAAGGGCTGTGAAACGCAGTTTCTTTGCAGGCCTGATCTGGCTGAAGTAGAACTTCTGCTGTGGGTGTGCTACATTGCCCTAGAGCTTCAAGGCACAAAGTGCTGAATTGTTTCCAAAGACAGAGATAGTCCCCAAAGCATCTTGCTTCCAGCTCTTTGGGAAGCTAAGAAACAACTCGTTCTGCATTGGGCTCTTACAGCCTACCGGGAACATCCCTTACAAAGGGCTGTGAAACGCAGTTTCTTTGCCGGCCTGATCTGGCTGAAGTAGAACTTCTGCTGTGGGTGTGCTACATTGCCCCAGAGCTTCAAGGCACAAAGTGCTGAATTGTTTCCAAAGACAGAGATAGTCCCCAAAGCATCTTGCTTCCAGCTCTTTGGGAAGCTAAGAAACAACTCGTTCTGCATTGGGCTCTTACAGCCTACCGGGAACATCCCTTACAAAGGGCTGTGAAACGCAGTTTCTTTGCAGGCCTGATCTGGCTGAAGTAGAACTTCTGCTGTGGGTGGGCTACATTGCCCTAGAGCTTCAAGGCACAAACTGCTGAATTGTTTCCAAAGACAGAGATAGGCCCCAAAGCATCTTGCTTCCATCTCTTTGGGAAGCTAAGAAACAACTCGTTCTGCATTGGGTTCTTACAGCCTACCGGGAACATCCCTTACAAAGGGCTGTGAAACGCAGTTTCTTTGCCGGCCTGATCTGGCTGAAGTAGAACTTCTGCTGTGGGTGTGCTACATTGCCCTAGAGCTTCAAGGCACAAAGTGCTGAATTGTTTCCAAAGACAGAGATAGTCCCCAAAGCATCTTGCTTCCAGCTCTTTGGGAAGCTAAGAAACAACTCGCTCTGCATTGGGCTCTTACAGCCTACCGGGAACATCCCTTACAAAGGGCTGTGAAACGCAGTTTCTTTGCAGGCCTGATCTGGCTGAAGTAGAACTTCTGCTCTGGGTGTGCTACATTGCCCTAGAGCTTCAAGGCACAAAGTGCTGAATTGTTTCCAAAGACAGAGATAGTCCCCAAAGCATCTTGCTTCCAGCTCTTTGGGAAGCTAAGAAACAACTCGTTCTGCATTGGGCTCTTACAGCCTACCGGGAACATCCCTTACAAAGGGCTGTGAAACGTAGTTTCTTTGCAACCTGATCTGGCTGAAGTAGAACTTCTGCTGTGGGTGTGCTACATTGCCCTAGAGCTTCAAGGCACAAAGTGCTGAATTGTTTCCAAAGACAGAGATAGTCCCCAAAGCATCTTGCTTCCAGCTCTTTGGGAAGCTAAGAAACAACTCGCTCTGCATTGGGTTCTTACAGCCTACCGGGAACATCCCTTACAAAGGGCTGTGAAACGCAGTTTCTTTGCCGGCCTGATCTGGCTGAAGTAGAACTTCTGCTGTGGGTGTGCTACATTGCCCTAGAGCTTCAAGGCACAAAGTGCTGAATTGTTTCCAAAGACAGAGATAGTCCCCAAAGCATCTTGCTTCCAGCTCTTTGGGAAGCTAAGAAACAACTCGCTCTGCATTGGGCTCTTACAGCCTACCGGGAACATCCCTTACAAAGGGCTGTGAAACGCAGTTTCTTTGCAGGCCTTATCTGGCTGAAGTAGAACTTCTGCTGTGGGTGTGCTACATTGCCCTAGAGCTTCAAGGCACAAAGTGCTGAATTGTTTCCAAAGACAGAGATAGTCCCCAAAGCATCTTGCTTCCAGCTCTTTGGGAAGCTAAGAAACAACTCGTTCTGCATTGGGCTCTTACAGCCTACCGGGAACAAACCTTACAAAGGGCTGTGAAACGCAGTTTCTTTGCAGGCCTGATCTGGCTGAAGTAGAACTTCTGCTGTGGGTGTGCTACATTGCCCTAGAGCTTCAAGGCACAAAGTGCTGAATTGTTTCCAAAGACAGAGATAGTCCCCAAAGCATCTTGCTTCCAGCTCTTTGGGAAGCTAAGAAACAACTCGCTCTGCATTGGGCTCTTACAGCCTACCGGGAACATCCCTTACAAAGGGCTGTGAAACGCAGTTTCTTTGCAGGCCTGATCTGGCTGAAGTAGAACTTCTGCTCTGGGTGTGCTACATTGCCCTAGAGCTTCAAGGCACAAAGTGCTGAATTGTTTCCAAAGACAGAGATAGTCCCCAAAGCATCTTGCTTCCAGCTCTTTGGGAAGCTAAGAAACAACTCGTTCTGCATTGGGCTCTTACAGCCTATCGGGAACATCCCTTACAAAGGGCTGTGAAACGCAGTTTCTTTGCAGGCCTCATCTGGCTGAAGTAGAACTTCTGCTGTGGGTGTGCTACATTGCCCTAGAGCTTCAAGGCACAAAGTGCTGAATTGATTCCAAAGACAGAGATAGTCCCCAAAGCATCTTGCTTCCAGCTCTTTGGGAAGCTAAGAAACAACTCGCTCTGCATTGGGCTCTTACAGCCTACCGGGAACATCCCTTACAAAGGGCTGTGAAACGCAGTTTCTTTGCAGGCCTGATCTGGCTGAAGTAGAACTTCTGCTGTGGGTGTGCTACATTGCCCTAGAGCTTCAAGGCACAAAGTGCTGAATTGTTTCCAAAGACAGAGATAGTCCCCAAAGCATCTTGCTTCCAGCTCTTTGGGAAGCTAAGAAACAACTCGTTCTGCATTGGGCTCTTACAGCCTACCGGGAACATCCCTTACAAAGGGCTGTGAAACGCAGTTTCTTTGCAGGCCTGATCTGGCTGAAGTAGAACTTCTGCTGTGGGTGTGCTACATTGCCCTAGAGCTTCAAGGCACAAAGTGCTGAATTGTTTCCAAAGACAGAGATAGTCCCCAAAGCATCTTGCTTCCAGCTCTTTGGGAAGCTTAGAAACAACTCGTTCTGCATTGGGCTCTTACAGCCTACCGGGAACATCCCTTACAAAGGGCTGTGAAACGCAGTTTCTTTGCAGGCCTGATCTGGCTGAAGTAGAACTTCTGCTCTGGGTGTGCTACATTGCCCTAGAGCTTCAAGGCACAAAGTGCTGAATTGTTTCCAAAGACAGAGATAGTCCCCAAAGCATCTTGCTTCCAGCTCTTTGGGAAGCTAAGAAACAACTCGTTCTGCATTGGGCTCTTACAGCCTACCGGGAACATCCCTTACAAAGGGCTGTGAAACGCAGTTTCTTTGCAGGCCTGATCTGGCTGAAGTAGAACTTCTGCTGTGGGTGTGCTACATTGCCCTAGAGCTTCAAGGCACAAAGTGCTGAATTGTTTCCAAAGACAGAGATAGTCCCCAAAGCATCTTGCTTCCAGCTCTTTGGGAAGCTAAGAAACAACTCGCTCTGCATTGGGCTCTTACAGCCTACCGGGAACATCCCGTACAAAGGGCTGTGAAACGCAGTTTCTTTGCAACCTGATCTGGCTGAAGTAGAACTTCTGCTGTGGGTGTGCTACATTGCCCTAGAGCTTCAAGGCACAAAGTGCTGAATTGTTTCCAAAGACAGAGATAGTCCCCAAAGCATCTTGCTTCCAGCTCTTTGGGAAGCTAAGAAACAACTCGTTCTGCATTGGGCTCTTACAGCCTACCGGGAACATCCCTTACAAAGGGCTGTGAAACGCAGTTTCTTTGCAGGCCTGATCTGGCTGAAGTAGAACTTCTGCTCTGGGTGTGCTACATTGCCCTAGAGCTTCAAGGCACAAAGTGCTGAATTGTTTCCAAAGACAGAGATAGTCCCCAAAGCATCTTGCTTCCAGCTCTTTGGGAAGCTAAGAAACAACTCGTTCTGCATTGGGCTCTTACAGCCTACCGGGAACATCCCTTACAAAGGGCTGTGAAACGCAGTTTCTTTGCCGGCCTGATCTGGCTGAAGTAGAACTTCTGCTGTGGGTGTGCTACATTGCCCTAGAGCTTCAAGGCACAAAGTGCTGAATTGTTTCCAAAGACAGAGATAGTCCCCAAAGCATCTTGCTTCCAGCTCTTTGGGAAGCTAAGAAACAACTCGCTCTGCATTGGGCTCTTACAGCCTACCGGGAACATCCCTTACAAAGGGCTGTGAAACGCAGTTTCTTTGCAGGCCTGATCTGGCTGAAGTAGAACTTCTGCTGTGGGTGTGCTACATTGCCCTAGAGCTTCAAGGCACAAAGTGCTGAATTGTTTCCAAAGACAGAGATAGTCCCCAAAGCATCTTGCTTCCAGCTCTTTGGGAAGCTAAGAAACAACTCGTTCTGCATTGGGCTCTTACAGCCTACCGGGAACATCCCTTACAAAGGGCTGTGAAACGCAGTTTCTTTGCAGGCCTGATCTGGCTGAAGTAGAACTTCTGCTGTGGGTGTGCTACATTGCCCTAGAGCTTCAAGGCACAAAGTGCTGAATTGTTTCCAAAGACAGAGATAGTCCCCAAAGCATCTTGCTTCCAGCTCTTTGGGAAGCTAAGAAACAACTCGCTCTGCATTGGGCTCTTACAGCCTACCGGGAACATCCCTTACAAAGGGCTGTGAAACGCAGTCTCTTTGCAGGCCTGATCTGGCTGAAGTAGAACTTCTGCTGTGGGTGTGCTACATTGCCCTAGAGCTTCAAGGCACAAAGTGCTGAATTGTTTCCAAAGACAGAGATAGTCCCCAAAGCATCTTGCTTCCAGCTCTTTGGGAAGCTAAGAAACAACTCGTTCTGCATTGGGCTCTTACAGCCTACCGGGAACATCCCTTACAAAGGGCTGTGAAACGCAGTTTCTTTGCCGGCCTGATCTGGCTGAAGTAGAACTTCTGCTGTGGGTGTGCTACATTGCCCTAGAGCTTCAAGGCACAAAGTGCTGAATTGTTTCCAAAGACAGAGATAGTCCCCAAAGCATCTTGCTTCCAGCTCTTTGGGAAGCTAAGAAACAACTCGCTCTGCATTGGGCTCTTACAGCCTACCGGGAACATCCCTTACAAAGGGCTGTGAAACGCAGTTTCTTTGCAGGCCTGATCTGGCTGAATTAGAACTTCTGCTGTGGGTGTGCTACATTGCCCTAGAGCTTCAAGGCACAAAGTGCTGAATTGTTTCCAAAGACAGAGATAGTCCCCAAAGCATCTTGCTTCCAGCTCTTTGGGAAGCTAAGAAACAACTCGCTCTGCATTGGGCTCTTACAGCCTACCGGGAACATCCCTTACAAAGGGCTGTGAAACGCAGTTTCTTTGCCGGCCTGATCTGGCTGAAGTAGAACTTCTGCTGTGGGTGTGCTACATTGCCCTAGAGCTTCAAGGCACAAAGTGCTGAATTGTTTCCAAAGACAGAGATAGTCCCCAAAGCATCTTGCTTCCAGCTCTTTGGGAAGCTAAGAAACAACTCGTTCTGCATTGGGCTCTTACAGCCTACCGGGAACATCCCTTACAAAGGGCTGTGAAACGCAGTTTCTTTGCAGGCCTGATCTGGCTGAAGTAGAACTTCTGCTGTGGGTGTGCTACATTGCCCTAGAGCTTCAAGGCACAAAGTGCTGAATTGTTTCCAAAGACAGAGATAGTCCCCAAAGCATCTTGCTTCCAGCTCTTTGGGAAGCTAAGAAACAACTCGCTCTGCATTGGGCTCTTACAGCCTACCGGGAACATCCCTTACAAAGGGCTGTGAAACGCAGTTTCTTTGCAGGCCTGATCTGGCTGAAGTAGAACTTCTGCTGTGGGTGTGCTACATTGCCCTAGAGCTTCAAGGCACAAAGTGCTGAATTGTTTCCAAAGACAGAGATAGTCCCCAAAGCATCTTGCTTCCAGCTCTTTGGGAAGCTAAGAAACAACTCGTTCTGCATTGGGCTCTTACAGCCTACCGGGAACATCCCTTACAAAGGGCTGTGAAACGCAGTTTCTTTGCAGGCCTGATCTGGCTGAAGTAGAACTTCTGCTGTGGGTGTGCTACATTGCCCTAGAGCTTCAAGGCACAAAGGGCTGAATTGTTTCCAAAGACAGAGATAGTCCCCAAAGCATCTTGCTTCCAGCTCTTTGGGAAGCTAAGAAACAACTCGCTCTGCATTGGGCTCTTACAGCCTACCGGGAACATCCCTTACAAAGGGCTGTGAAACGCAGTTTCTTTGCAGGCCTGATCTGGCTGAAGTAGAACTTCTGCTGTGGGTGTGCTACATTGCCCTAGAGCTTCAAGGCACAAAGTGCTGAATTGTTTCCAAAGACAGAGATAGTCCCCAAAGCATCTTGCTTCCAGCTCTTTGGGAAGCTAAGAAACAACTCGTTCTGCATTGGGCTCTTACAGCCTACCGGGAACATCCCTTACAAAGGGCTGTGAAACGCAGTTTCTTTGCAGGCCTGATCTGGCTGAAGTAGAACTTCTGCTGTGGGTGTGCTACATTGCCCTAGAGCTTCAAGGCACAAAGTGCTGAATTGTTTCCAAAGACAGAGATAGTCCCCAAAGCATCTTGCTTCCAGCTCTTTGGGAAGCTAAGAAACAACTCGTTCTGCATTGGGCTCTTACAGCCTACCGGGAACATCCCTTACAAAGGGCTGTGAAACGCAGTTTCTTTGCAGGCCTGATCTGGCTGAAGTAGAACTTCTGCTGTGGGTGTGCTACATTGCCCTAGAGCTTCAAGGCACAAAGTGCTGAATTGTTTCCAAAGACAGAGATAGTCCCCAAAGCATCTTGCTTCCAGCTCTTTGGGAAGCTAAGAAACAACTCGTTCTGCATTGGGCTCTTACAGCCTACCGGGAACATCCCTTACAAAGGGCTGTGAAACGCAGTTTCTTTGCAGGCCTGATCTGGCTGAAGTAGAACTTCTGCTGTGGGTGTGCTACATTGCCCTAGAGCTTCAAGGCACAAAGTGCTGAATTGTTTCCAAAGACAGAGATAGTCTCCAAAGCATCTTGCTTCCAGCTCTTTGGGAAGCTAAGAAACAACTCGCTCTGCATTGGGCTCTTACAGCCTACCGGGAACATCCCTTACAAAGGGCTGTGAAACGCAGTTTCTTTGCAGGCCTGATCTGGCTGAAGTAGAACTTCTGCTCTGGGTGTGCTACATTGCCCTAGAGCTTCAAGGCACAAAGTGCTGAATTGTTTCCAAAGACAGAGATAGTCCCCAAAGCATCTTGCTTCCAGCTCTTTGGGAAGCTAAGAAACAACTCGCTCTGCATTGGGCTCTTACAGCCTACCGGGAACATCCCTTACAAAGGGCTGTGAAACGCAGTTTCTTTGCAGGCCTGATGTGGCTGAAGTAGAACTTCTGCTCTGGGTGTGCTACATTGCCCTAGAGCTTCAAGGCACAAAGTGCTGAATTGTTTCCAAAGACAGAGATAGTCCCCAAAGCATCTTGCTTCCAGCTCTTTGGGAAGCTAAGAAACAACTCGTTCTGCATTGGGCTCTTACAGCCTACCGGGAACATCCCTTACAAAGGGCTGTGAAACGCAGTTTCTTTGCAGGCCTGATCTGGCTGAAGTAGAACTTCTGCTGTGGGTGTGCTACATTGCCCTAGAGCTTCAAGGCACAAAGGGCTGAATTGTTTCCAAAGACAGAGATAGTCCCCAAAGCATCTTGCTTCCAGCTCTTTGGGAAGCTAAGAAACAACTCGCTCTGCATTGGGCTCTTACAGCCTACCGGGAACATCCCTTACAAAGGGCTGTGAAACGCAGTTTCTTTGCAGGCCTGATCTGGCTGAAGTAGAACTTCTGCTCTGGGTGTGCTACATTGCCCTAGAGCTTCAAGGCACAAAGTGCTGAATTGTTTCCAAAGACAGAGATAGTCCCCAAAGCATCTTGCTTCCAGCTCTTTGGGAAGCTAAGAAACAACTCGCTCTGCATTGGGCTCTTACAGCCTACCGGGAACATCCCTTACAAAGGGCTGTGAAACGCAGTTTCTTTGCAGGCCTGATCTGGCTGAAGTAGAACTTCTGCTCTGGGTGTGCTACATTGCCCTAGAGCTTCAAGGCACAAAGTGCTGAATTGTTTCCAAAGACAGAGATAGTCCCCAAAGCATCTTGCTTCCAGCTCTTTGGGAAGCTAAGAAACAACTCGTTCTGCATTGGGCTCTTACAGCCTACCGGGAACATCCCTTACAAAGGGCTGTGAAACGCAGTTTCTTTGCAGGCCTGATCTGGCTGAAGTAGAACTTCTGCTGTGGGTGGGCTACATTGCCCTAGAGCTTCAAGGCACAAAGGGCTGAATTGTTTCCAAAGACAGAGATAGTCCCCAAAGCATCTTGCTTCCAGCTCTTTGGGAAGCTAAGAAACAACTCGCTCTGCATTGGGCTCTTACAGCCTACCGGGAACATCCCTTACAAAGGGCTGTGAAACGCAGTTTCTTTGCAGGCCTGATCTGGCTGAAGTAGAACTTCTGCTCTGGGTGTGCTACATTGCCCTAGAGCTTCAAGGCACAAAGTGCTGAATTGTTTCCAAAGACAGAGATAGTCCCCAAAGCATCTTGCTTCCAGCTCTTTGGGAAGCTAAGAAACAACTCGTTCTGCATTGGGCTCTTACAGCCTACCGGGAACATCCCTTACAAAGGGCTGTGAAACGCAGTTTCTTTGCAGGCCTGATCTGGCTGAAGTAGAACTTCTGCTGTGGGTGTGCTACATTGCCCTAGAGCTTCAAGGCACAAAGTGCTGAATTGTTTCCAAAGACAGAGATAGTCCCCAAAGCATCTTGCTTCCAGCTCTTTGGGAAGCTAAGAAACAACTCGCTCTGCATTGGGCTCTTACAGCCTACCGGGAACATCCCTTACAAAGGGCTGTGAAACGCAGTTTCTTTGCAGGCCTGATCTGGCTGAAGTAGAACTTCTGCTGTGGGTGTGCTACATTGCCCTAGAGCTTCAAGGCACAAAGTGCTGAATTGTTTCCAAAGACAGAGATAGTCCCCAAAGCATCTTGCTTCCAGCTCTTTGGGAAGCTAAGAAACAACTCGTTCTGCATTGGGCTCTTACAGCCTACCGGGAACATCCCTTACAAAGGGCTGTGAAACGCAGTTTCTTTGCAGGCCTGATCTGGCTGAAGTAGAACTTCTGCTGTGGGTGTGCTACATTGCCTTAGAGCTTCAAGGCACAAAGGGCTGAATTGTTTCCAAAGACAGAGATAGTCCCCAAAGCATCTTGCTTCCAGCTCTTTGGGAAGCTAAGAAACAACTCGTTCTGCATTGGGCTCTTACAGCCTACCGGGAACATCCCTTACAAAGGGCTGTGAAACGCAGTTTCTTTGCAGGCCTGATCTGGCTGAAGTAGAACTTCTGCTGTGGGTGTGCTACATTGCCCTAGAGCTTCAAGGCACAAAGTGCTGAATTGTTTCCAAAGACAGAGATAGTCCCCAAAGCATCTTGCTTCCAGCTCTTTGGGAAGCTAAGAAACAACTCGTTCTGCATTGGGCTCTTACAGCCTACCGGGAACATCCCTTACAAAGGGCTGTGAAACGCAGTTTCTTTGCAGGCCTGATCTGGCTGAAGTAGAACTTCTGCTGTGGGTGTGCTACATTGCCCTAGAGCTTCAAGGCACAAAGTGCTGAATTGTTTCCAAAGACAGAGATAGTCCCCAAAGCATCTTGCTTCCAGCTCTTTGGGAAGCTAAGAAACAACTCGCTCTGCATTGGGCTCTTACAGCCTACCGGGAACATCCCTTACAAAGGGCTGTGAAACGCAGTTTCTTTGCAGGCCTGATCTGGCTGAAGTAGAACTTCTGCTGTGGGTGTGCTACATTGCCCTAGAGCTTCAAGGCACAAAGTGCTGAATTGTTTCCAAAGACAGAGATAGTCCCCAAAGCATCTTGCTTCCAGCTCTTTGGGAAGCTAAGAAACAACTCGTTCTGCATTGGGCTCTTACAGCCTACCGGGAACATCCCTTACAAAGGGCTGTGAAACGCAGTTTCTTTGCAGGCCTGATCTGGCTGAAGTAGAACTTCTGCTGTGGGTGTGCTACATTGCCCTAGAGCTTCAAGGCACAAAGTGCTGAATTGTTTCCAAAGACAGAGATAGTCCCCAAAGCATCTTGCTTCCAGCTCTTTGGGAAGCTAAGAAACAACTCGCTCTGCATTGGGCTCTTACAGCCTACCGGGAACATCCCTTACAAAGGGCTGTGAAACGCAGTTTCTTTGCAGGCCTGATCTGGCTGAAGTAGAACTTCTGCTCTGGGTGTGCTACATTGCCCTAGAGCTTCAAGGCACAAAGTGCTGAATTGTTTCCAAAGACAGAGATAGTCCCCAAAGCATCTTGCTTCCAGCTCTTTGGGAAGCTAAGAAACAACTCGTTCTGCATTGGGCTCTTACAGCCTACCGGGAACATCCCTTACAAAGGGCTGTGAAACGCAGTTTCTTTGCAGGCCTGATCTGGCTGAAGTAGAACTTCTGCTGTGGGTGTGCTACATTGCCCTAGAGCTTCAAGGCAAAAAGGGCTGAATTGTTTCCAAAGACAGAGATAGTCCCCAAAGCATCTTGCTTCCAGCTCTTTGGGAAGCTAAGAAACAACTCGCTCTGCATTGGGCTCTTACAGCCTACCGGGAACATCCCTTACAAAGGGCTGTGAAACGCAGTTTCTTTGCAGGCCTGATCTGGCTGAAGTAGAACTTCTGCTCTGGGTGTGCTACATTGCCCTAGAGCTTCAAGGCACAAAGTGCTGAATTGTTTCCAAAGACAGAGATAGTCCCCAAAGCATCTTGCTTCCAGCTCTTTGGGAAGCTAAGAAACAACTCGTTCTGCATTGGGCTCTTACAGCCTACCGGGAACATCCCTTACAAAGGGCTGTGAAACGCAGTTTCTTTGCAGGCCTGATCTGGCTGAAGTAGAACTTCTGCTCTGGGTGTGCTACATTGCCCTAGAGCTTCAAGGCACAAAGTGCTGAATTGTTTCCAAAGACAGAGATAGTCTCCAAAGCATCTTGCTTCCAGCTCTTTGGGAAGCTAAGAAACAACTCGCTCTGCATTGGGCTCTTACAGCCTACCGGGAACATCCCTTACAAAGGGCTGTGAAACGCAGTTTCTTTGCAGGCCTGATCTGGCTGAAGTAGAACTTCTGCTCTGGGTGTGCTACATTGCCCTAGAGCTTCAAGGCACAAAGTGCTGAATTGTTTCCAAAGACAGAGATAGTCCCCAAAGCATCTTGCTTCCAGCTCTTTGGGAAGCTAAGAAACAACTCGTTCTGCATTGGGCTCTTACAGCCTACCGGGAACATCCCTTACAAAGGGCTGTGAAACGCAGTTTCTTTGCAGGCCTGATCTGGCTGAAGTAGAACTTCTGCTGTGGGTGTGCTACATTGCCCTAGAGCTTCAAGGCACAAAGTGCTGAATTGTTTCCAAAGACAGAGATAGTCCCCAAAGCATCTTGCTTCCAGCTCTTTGGGAAGCTAAGAAACAACTCGTTCTGCATTGGGCTCTTACAGCCTACCGGGAACATCCCTTACAAAGGGCTGTGAAACGCAGTTTCTTTGCAGGCCTGATCTGGCTGAAGTAGAACTTCTGCTGTGGGTGTGCTACATTGCCCTAGAGCTTCAAGGCACAAAGTGCTGAATTGTTTCCAAAGACAGAGATAGTCCCCAAAGCATCTTGCTTCCAGCTCTTTGGGAAGCTAAGAAACAACTCGCTCTGCATTGGGCTCTTACAGCCTACCGGGAACATCCCTTACAAAGGGCTGTGAAACGCAGTTTCTTTGCAGGCCTGATCTGGCTGAAGTAGAACTTCTGCTCTGGGTGTGCTACATTGCCCTAGAGCTTCAAGGCACAAAGTGCTGAATTGTTTCCAAAGACAGAGATAGTCCCCAAAGCATCTTGCTTCCAGCTCTTTGGGAAGCTAAGAAACAACTCGTTCTGCATTGGGCTCTTACAGCCTACCGGGAACATCCCTTACAAAGGGCTGTGAAACGCAGTTTCTTTGCCGGCCTGATCTGGCTGAAGTAGAACTTCTGCTGTGGGTGTGCTACATTGCCCTAGAGCTTCAAGGCACAAAGTGCTGAATTGTTTCCAAAGACAGAGATAGTCCCCAAAGCATCTTGCTTCCAGCTCTTTGGGAAGCTAAGAAACAACTCGCTCTGCATTGGGCTCTTACAGCCTACCGGGAACATCCCTTACAAAGGGCTGTGAAACGCAGTTTCTTTGCAGGCCTTATCTGGCTGAAGTAGAACTTCTGCTGTGGGTGTGCTACATTGCCCTAGAGCTTCAAGGCACAAAGTGCTGAATTGTTTCCAAAGACAGAGATAGTCCCCAAAGCATCTTGCTTCCAGCTCTTTGTGAAGCTAAGAAACAACTCGTTCTGCATTGGGCTCTTACAGCCTACCGGGAACAAACCTTACAAAGGGCTGTGAAACGCAGTTTCTTTGCAGGCCTGATCTGGCTGAAGTAGAACTTCTGCTGTGGGTGTGCTACATTGCCCTAGAGCTTCAAGGCACAAAGTGCTGAATTGTTTCCAAAGACAGAGATAGTCCCCAAAGCATCTTGCTTCCAGCTCTTTGGGAAGCTAAGAAACAACTCGTTCTGCATTGGGCTCTTACAGCCTACCGGGAACATCCCTTACAAAGGGCTGTGAAACGCAGTTTCTTTGCAGGCCTGATCTGGCTGAAGTAGAACTTCTGCTGTGGGTGGGCTACATTGCCCTAGAGCTTCAAGGCACAAACTGCTGAATTGTTTCCAAAGACAGAGATAGGCCCCAAAGCATCTTGCTTCCATCTCTTTGGGAAGCTAAGAAACAACTCGTTCTGCATTGGGTTCTTACAGCCTACCGGGAACATCCCTTACAAAGGGCTGTGAAACGCAGTTTCTTTGCCGGCCTGATCTGGCTGAAGTAGAACTTCTGCTGTGGGTGTGCTACATTGCCCTAGAGCTTCAAGGCACAAAGTGCTGAATTGTTTCCAAAGACAGAGATAGTCCCCAAAGCATCTTGCTTCCAGCTCTTTGGGAAGCTAAGAAACAACTCGCTCTGCATTGGGCTCTTACAGCCTACCGGGAACATCCCTTACAAAGGGCTGTGAAACGCAGTTTCTTTGCAGGCCTGATCTGGCTGAAGTAGAACTTCTGCTCTGGGTGTGCTACATTGCCCTAGAGCTTCAAGGCACAAAGTGCTGAATTGTTTCCAAAGACAGAGATAGTCCCCAAAGCATCTTGCTTCCAGCTCTTTGGGAAGCTAAGAAACAACTCGTTCTGCATTGGGCTCTTACAGCCTACCGGGAACATCCCTTACAAAGGGCTGTGAAACGCAGTTTCTTTGCAGGCCTGATCTGGCTGAAGTAGAACTTCTGCTGTGGGTGTGCTACATTGCCCTAGAGCTTCAAGGCACAAAGTGCTGAATTGTTTCCAAAGACAGAGATAGTCCCCAAAGCATCTTGCTTCCAGCTCTTTGGGAAGCTAAGAAACAACTCGCTCTGCATTGGGCTCTTACAGCCTACCGGGAACATCCCTTACAAAGGGCTGTGAAACGTAGTTTCTTTGCAACCTGATCTGGCTGAAGTAGAACTTCTGCTGTGGGTGTGCTACATTGCCCTAGAGCTTCAAGGCACAAAGTGCTGAATTGTTTCCAAAGACAGAGATAGTCCCCAAAGCATCTTGCTTCCAGCTCTTTGGGAAGCTAAGAAACAACTCGCTCTGCATTGGGTTCTTACAGCCTACCGGGAACATCCCTTACAAAGGGCTGTGAAACGCAGTTTCTTTGCCGGCCTGATCTGGCTGAAGTAGAACTTCTGCTGTGGGTGTGCTACATTGCCCTAGAGCTTCAAGGCACAAAGTGCTGAATTGTTTCCAAAGACAGAGATAGTCCCCAAAGCATCTTGCTTCCAGCTCTTTGGGAAGCTAAGAAACAACTCGCTCTGCATTGGGCTCTTACAGCCTACCGGGAACATCCCTTACAAAGGGCTGTGAAACGCAGTTTCTTTGCAGGCCTTATCTGGCTGAAGTAGAACTTCTGCTGTGGGTGTGCTACATTGCCCTAGAGCTTCAAGGCACAAAGTGCTGAATTGTTTCCAAAGACAGAGATAGTCCCCAAAGCATCTTGCTTCCAGCTCTTTGGGAAGCTAAGAAACAACTCGTTCTGCATTGGGCTCTTACAGCCTACCGGGAACAAACCTTACAAAGGGCTGTGAAACGCAGTTTCTTTGCAGGCCTGATCTGGCTGAAGTAGAACTTCTGCTGTGGGTGTGCTACATTGCCCTAGAGCTTCAAGGCACAAAGTGCTGAATTGTTTCCAAAGACAGAGATAGTCCCCAAAGCATCTTGCTTCCAGCTCTTTGGGAAGCTAAGAAACAACTCGCTCTGCATTGGGCTCTTACAGCCTACCGGGAACATCCCTTACAAAGGGCTGTGAAACGCAGTTTCTTTGCAGGCCTGATCTGGCTGAAGTAGAACTTCTGCTCTGGGTGTGCTACATTGCCCTAGAGCTTCAAGGCACAAAGTGCTGAATTGTTTCCAAAGACAGAGATAGTCCCCAAAGCATCTTGCTTCCAGCTCTTTGGGAAGCTAAGAAACAACTCGTTCTGCATTGGGCTCTTACAGCCTATCGGGAACATCCCTTACAAAGGGCTGTGAAACGCAGTTTCTTTGCAGGCCTCATCTGGCTGAAGTAGAACTTCTGCTGTGGGTGTGCTACATTGCCCTAGAGCTTCAAGGCACAAAGTGCTGAATTGTTTCCAAAGACAGAGATAGTCCCCAAAGCATCTTGCTTCCAGCTCTTTGGGAAGCTAAGAAACAACTCGCTCTGCATTGGGCTCTTACAGCCTACCGGGAACATCCCTTACAAAGGGCTGTGAAACGCAGTTTCTTTGCCGGCCTGATCTGGCTGAAGTAGAACTTCTGCTGTGGGTGTGCTACATTGCCCTAGAGCTTCAAGGCACAAAGTGCTGAATTGTTTCCAAAGACAGAGATAGTCCCCAAAGCATCTTGCTTCCAGCTCTTTGGGAAGCTAAGAAACAACTCGCTCTGCATTGGGCTCTTACAGCCTACCGGGAACATCCCTTACAAAGGGCTGTGAAACGCAGTTTCTTTGCAGGCCTGATCTGGCTGAAGTAGAACTTCTGCTGTGGGTGTGCTACATTGCCCTAGAGCTTCAAGGCACAAAGTGCTGAATTGTTTCCAAAGACAGAGATAGTCCCCAAAGCATCTTGCTTCCAGCTCTTTGTGAAGCTAAGAAACAACTCGTTCTGCATTGGGCTCTTACAGCCTACCGGGAACAAACCTTACAAAGGGCTGTGAAACGCAGTTTCTTTGCAGGCCTGATCTGGCTGAAGTAGAACTTCTGCTCTGGGTGTGCTACATTGCCCTAGAGCTTCAAGGCACAAAGTGCTGAATTGTTTCCAAAGACAGAGATAGTCCCCAAAGCATCTTGCTTCCAGCTCTTTGGAAGCTAAGAAACAACTCGTTCTGCATTGGGCTCTTACAGCCTACCGGGAACATCCCTTACAAAGGGCTGTGAAACGCAGTTTCTTTGCAGGCCTGATCTGGCTGAAGTAGAACTTCTGCTGTGGGTGGGCTACATTGCCCTAGAGCTTCAAGGCACAAACTGCTGAATTGTTTCCAAAGACAGAGATAGGCCCCAAAGCATCTTGCTTCCATCTCTTTGGGAAGCTAAGAAACAACTCGTTCTGCATTGGGTTCTTACAGCCTACCGGGAACATCCCTTACAAAGGGCTGTGAAACGCAGTTTCTTTGCCGGCCTGATCTGGCTGAAGTAGAACTTCTGCTGTGGGTGTGCTACATTGCCCTAGAGCTTCAAGGCACAAAGTGCTGAATTGTTTCCAAAGACAGAGATAGTCCCCAAAGCATCTTGCTTCCAGCTCTTTGGGAAGCTAAGAAACAACTCGCTCTGCATTGGGCTCTTACAGCCTACCGGGAACATCCCTTACAAAGGGCTGTGAAACGCAGTTTCTTTGCAGGCCTGATCTGGCTGAAGTAGAACTTCTGCTCTGGGTGTGCTACATTGCCCTAGAGCTTCAAGGCACAAAGTGCTGAATTGTTTCCAAAGACAGAGATAGTCCCCAAAGCATCTTGCTTCCAGCTCTTTGGGAAGCTAAGAAACAACTCGTTCTGCATTGGGCTCTTACAGCCTACCGGGAACATCCCTTACAAAGGGCTGTGAAACGCAGTTTCTTTGCAGGCCTGATCTGGCTGAAGTAGAACTTCTGCTGTGGGTGTGCTACATTGCCCTAGAGCTTCAAGGCACAAAGTGCTGAATTGTTTCCAAAGACAGAGATAGTCCCCAAAGCATCTTGCTTCCAGCTCTTTGGGAAGCTAAGAAACAACTCGCTCTGCATTGGGCTCTTACAGCCTACCGGGAACATCCCTTACAAAGGGCTGTGAAACGTAGTTTCTTTGCAACCTGATCTGGCTGAAGTAGAACTTCTGCTGTGGGTGTGCTACATTGCCCTAGAGCTTCAAGGCACAAAGTGCTGAATTGTTTCCAAAGACAGAGATAGTCCCCAAAGCATCTTGCTTCCAGCTCTTTGGGAAGCTAAGAAACAACTCGCTCTGCATTGGGTTCTTACAGCCTACCGGGAACATCCCTTACAAAGGGCTGTGAAACGCAGTTTCTTTGCCGGCCTGATCTGGCTGAAGTAGAACTTCTGCTGTGGGTGTGCTACATTGCCCTAGAGCTTCAAGGCACAAAGTGCTGAATTGTTTCCAAAGACAGAGATAGTCCCCAAAGCATCTTGCTTCCAGCTCTTTGGGAAGCTAAGAAACAACTCGCTCTGCATTGGGCTCTTACAGCCTACCGGGAACATCCCTTACAAAGGGCTGTGAAACGCAGTTTCTTTGCAGGCCTTATCTGGCTGAAGTAGAACTTCTGCTGTGGGTGTGCTACATTGCCCTAGAGCTTCAAGGCACAAAGTGCTGAATTGTTTCCAAAGACAGAGATAGTCCCCAAAGCATCTTGCTTCCAGCTCTTTGGGAAGCTAAGAAACAACTCGTTCTGCATTGGGCTCTTACAGCCTACCGGGAACAAACCTTACAAAGGGCTGTGAAACGCAGTTTCTTTGCAGGCCTGATCTGGCTGAAGTAGAACTTCTGCTGTGGGTGTGCTACATTGCCCTAGAGCTTCAAGGCACAAAGTGCTGAATTGTTTCCAAAGACAGAGATAGTCCCCAAAGCATCTTGCTTCCAGCTCTTTGGGAAGCTAAGAAACAACTCGCTCTGCATTGGGCTCTTACAGCCTACCGGGAACATCCCTTACAAAGGGCTGTGAAACGCAGTTTCTTTGCAGGCCTGATCTGGCTGAAGTAGAACTTCTGCTCTGGGTGTGCTACATTGCCCTAGAGCTTCAAGGCACAAAGTGCTGAATTGTTTCCAAAGACAGAGATAGTCCCCAAAGCATCTTGCTTCCAGCTCTTTGGGAAGCTAAGAAACAACTCGTTCTGCATTGGGCTCTTACAGCCTATCGGGAACATCCCTTACAAAGGGCTGTGAAACGCAGTTTCTTTGCAGGCCTCATCTGGCTGAAGTAGAACTTCTGCTGTGGGTGTGCTACATTGCCCTAGAGCTTCAAGGCACAAAGTGCTGAATTGATTCCAAAGACAGAGATAGTCCCCAAAGCATCTTGCTTCCAGCTCTTTGGGAAGCTAAGAAACAACTCGCTCTGCATTGGGCTCTTACAGCCTACCGGGAACATCCCTTACAAAGGGCTGTGAAACGCAGTTTCTTTGCAGGCCTGATCTGGCTGAAGTAGAACTTCTGCTGTGGGTGTGCTACATTGCCCTAGAGCTTCAAGGCACAAAGTGCTGAATTGTTTCCAAAGACAGAGATAGTCCCCAAAGCATCTTGCTTCCAGCTCTTTGGGAAGCTAAGAAACAACTCGTTCTGCATTGGGCTCTTACAGCCTACCGGGAACATCCCTTACAAAGGGCTGTGAAACGCAGTTTCTTTGCAGGCCTGATCTGGCTGAAGTAGAACTTCTGCTGTGGGTGTGCTACATTGCCCTAGAGCTTCAAGGCACAAAGTGCTGAATTGTTTCCAAAGACAGAGATAGTCCCCAAAGCATCTTGCTTCCAGCTCTTTGGGAAGCTTAGAAACAACTCGTTCTGCATTGGGCTCTTACAGCCTACCGGGAACATCCCTTACAAAGGGCTGTGAAACGCAGTTTCTTTGCAGGCCTGATCTGGCTGAAGTAGAACTTCTGCTCTGGGTGTGCTACATTGCCCTAGAGCTTCAAGGCACAAAGTGCTGAATTGTTTCCAAAGACAGAGATAGTCCCCAAAGCATCTTGCTTCCAGCTCTTTGGGAAGCTAAGAAACAACTCGCTCTGCATTGGGCTCTTACAGCCTACCGGGAACATCCCTTACAAAGGGCTGTGAAACGCAGTTTCTTTGCAGGCCTGATCTGGCTGAAGTAGAACTTCTGCTGTGGGTGTGCTACATTGCCCTCGAGCTTCAAGGCACAAAGTGCTGAATTGTTTCCAAAGACAGAGATAGTCCCCAAAGCATCTTGCTTCCAGCTCTTTGGGA
Source organism: Equus asinus (assembly GCF_041296235.1). Taxonomy (NCBI): domain Eukaryota; kingdom Metazoa; phylum Chordata; class Mammalia; order Perissodactyla; family Equidae; genus Equus; species Equus asinus. The sequence goes on along the minus strand of NW_027225518.1, from coordinate 105,992 downwards.
AGCTAAGAAACAACTCGTTCTGCATTGGGCTCTTACAGCCTACCGGGAACATCCCTTACAAAGGGCTGTGAAACGCAGTTTCTTTGCAGGCCTCATCTGGCTGAAGTAGAACTTCTGCTGTGGGTGTGCTACATTGCCCTAGAGCTTCAAGGCACAAAGTGCTGAATTGTTTCCAAAGACAGAGATAGTCCCCAAAGCATCTTGCTTCCAGCTCTTTGGGAAGCTAAGAAACAACTCGCTCTGCATTGGGCTCTTACAGCCTACCGGGAACATCCCTTACAAAGGGCTGTGAAACGCAGTTTCTTTGCAGGCCTGATCTGGCTGAAGTAGAACTTCTGCTGTGGGTGTGCTACATTGCCCTAGAGCTTCAAGGCACAAAGTGCTGAATTGTTTCCAAAGACAGAGATAGTCCCCAAAGCATCTTGCTTCCAGCTCTTTGGGAAGCTAAGAAACAACTCGTTCTGCATTGGGCTCTTACAGCCTACCGGGAACATCCCTTACAAAGGGCTGTGAAACGCAGTTTCTTTGCAGGCCTGATCTGGCTGAAGTAGAACTTCTGCTGTGGGTGTGCTACATTGCCCTAGAGCTTCAAGGCACAAAGTGCTGAATTGTTTCCAAAGACAGAGATAGTCCCCAAAGCATCTTGCTTCCAGCTCTTTGGGAAGCTAAGAAACAACTCGTTCTGCATTGGGCTCTTACAGCCTACCGGGAACATCCCTTACAAAGGGCTGTGAAACGCAGTTTCTTTGCAGGCCTGATCTGGCTGAAGTAGAACTTCTGCTGTGGGTGGGCTACATTGCCCTAGAGCTTCAAGGCGCAAACTGCTGAATTGTTTCCAAAGACAGAGATAGGCCCCAAAGCATCTTGCTTCCATCTCTTTGGGAAGCTAAGAAACAACTCGTTCTGCATTGGGTTCTTACAGCCTACCGGGAACATCCCTTACAAAGGGCTGTGAAACGCAGTTTCTTTGCCGGCCTGATCTGGCTGAAGTAGAACTTCTGCTGTGGGTGTGCTACATTGCCCTAGAGCTTCAAGGCACAAAGTGCTGAATTGTTTCCAAAGACAGAGATAGTCCCCAAAGCATCTTGCTTCCAGCTCTTTGGGAAGCTAAGAAACAACTCGCTCTGCATTGGGCTCTTACAGCCTACCGGGAACATCCCTTACAAAGGGCTGTGAAACGCAGTTTCTTTGCAGGCCTGATCTGGCTGAAGTAGAACTTCTGCTGTGGGTGTGCTACATTGCCCTAGAGCTTCAAGGCACAAAGTGCTGAATTGTTTCCAAAGACAGAGATAGTCCCCAAAGCATCTTGCTTCCAGCTCTTTGGGAAGCTAAGAAACAACTCGCTCTGCATTGGGCTCTTACAGCCTACCGGGAACATCCCTTACAAAGGGCTGTGAAACGCAGTTTCTTTGCAGGCCTTATCTGGCTGAAGTAGAACTTCTGCTGTGGGTGTGCTACATTGCCCTAGAGCTTCAAGGCACAAAGTGCTGAATTGTTTCCAAAGACAGAGATAGTCCCCAAAGCATCTTGCTTCCAGCTCTTTGGGAAGCTAAGAAACAACTCGTTCTGCATTGGGCTCTTACAGCCTACCGGGAACAAACCTTACAAAGGGCTGTGAAACGCAGTTTCTTTGCAGGCCTGATCTGGCTGAAGTAGAACTTCTGCTGTGGGTGTGCTACATTGCCCTAGAGCTTCAAGGCACAAAGTGCTGAATTGTTTCCAAAGACAGAGATAGTCCCCAAAGCATCTTGCTTCCAGCTCTTTGGGAAGCTAAGAAACAACTCGCTCTGCATTGGGCTCTTACAGCCTACCGGGAACATCCCTTACAAAGGGCTGTGAAACGCAGTTTCTTTGCAGGCCTGATCTGGCTGAAGTAGAACTTCTGCTCTGGGTGTGCTACATTGCCCTAGAGCTTCAAGGCACAAAGTGCTGAATTGTTTCCAAAGACAGAGATAGTCCCCAAAGCATCTTGCTTCCAGCTCTTTGGGAAGCTAAGAAACAACTCGTTCTGCATTGGGCTCTTACAGCCTATCGGGAACATCCCTTACAAAGGGCTGTGAAACGCAGTTTCTTTGCAGGCCTCATCTGGCTGAAGTAGAACTTCTGCTGTGGGTGTGCTACATTGCCCTAGAGCTTCAAGGCACAAAGTGCTGAATTGATTCCAAAGACAGAGATAGTCCCCAAAGCATCTTGCTTCCAGCTCTTTGGGAAGCTAAGAAACAACTCGCTCTGCATTGGGCTCTTACAGCCTACCGGGAACATCCCTTACAAAGGGCTGTGAAACGCAGTTTCTTTGCAGGCCTGATCTGGCTGAAGTAGAACTTCTGCTGTGGGTGTGCTACATTGCCCTAGAGCTTCAAGGCACAAAGTGCTGAATTGTTTCCAAAGACAGAGATAGTCCCCAAAGCATCTTGCTTCCAGCTCTTTGGGAAGCTAAGAAACAACTCGTTCTGCATTGGGCTCTTACAGCCTACCGGGAACATCCCTTACAAAGGGCTGTGAAACGCAGTTTCTTTGCAGGCCTGATCTGGCTGAAGTAGAACTTCTGCTGTGGGTGTGCTACATTGCCCTAGAGCTTCAAGGCACAAAGTGCTGAATTGTTTCCAAAGACAGAGATAGTCCCCAAAGCATCTTGCTTCCAGCTCTTTGGGAAGCTTAGAAACAACTCGTTCTGCATTGGGCTCTTACAGCCTACCGGGAACATCCCTTACAAAGGGCTGTGAAACGCAGTTTCTTTGCAGGCCTGATCTGGCTGAAGTAGAACTTCTGCTCTGGGTGTGCTACATTGCCCTAGAGCTTCAAGGCACAAAGTGCTGAATTGTTTCCAAAGACAGAGATAGTCCCCAAAGCATCTTGCTTCCAGCTCTTTGGGAAGCTAAGAAACAACTCGCTCTGCATTGGGCTCTTACAGCCTACCGGGAACATCCCTTACAAAGGGCTGTGAAACGCAGTTTCTTTGCAGGCCTGATCTGGCTGAAGTAGAACTTCTGCTGTGGGTGTGCTACATTGCCCTAGAGCTTCAAGGCACAAAGTGCTGAATTGTTTCCAAAGACAGAGATAGTCCCCAAAGCATCTTGCTTCCAGCTCTTTGGGAAGCTAAGAAACAACTCGTTCTGCATTGGGCTCTTACAGCCTACCGGGAACATCCCTTACAAAGGGCTGTGAAACGCAGTTTCTTTGCAGGCCTGATCTGGCTGAAGTAGAACTTCTGCTGTGGGTGTGCTACATTGCCCTAGAGCTTCAAGGCACAAAGTGCTGAATTGATTCCAAAGACAGAGATAGTCCCCAAAGCATCTTGCTTCCAGCTCTTTGGGAAGCTAAGAAACAACTCGCTCTGCATTGGGCTCTTACAGCCTACCGGGAACATCCCTTACAAAGGGCTGTGAAACGCAGTTTCTTTGCAGGCCTGATCTGGCTGAAGTAGAACTTCTGCTGTGGGTGTGCTACATTGCCCTAGAGCTTCAAGGCACAAAGTGCTGAATTGTTTCCAAAGACAGAGATAGTCCCCAAAGCATCTTGCTTCCAGCTCTTTGGGAAGCTAAGAAACAACTCGTTCTGCATTGGGCTCTTATAGCCTACCGGGAACATCCCTTACAAAGGGCTGTGAAACGCAGTTTCTTTGCAGGCCTGATCTGGCTGAAGTAGAACTTCTGCTGTGGGTGTGCTACATTGCCCTAGAGCTTCAAGGCACAAAGTGCTGAATTGTTTCCAAAGACAGAGATAGTCCCCAAAGCATCTTGCTTCCAGCTCTTTGGGAAGCTTAGAAACAACTCGTTCTGCATTGGGCTCTTACAGCCTACCGGGAACATCCCTTACAAAGGGCTGTGAAACGCAGTTTCTTTGCAGGCCTGATCTGGCTGAAGTAGAACTTCTGCTGTGGGTGTGCTACATTGCCCTAGAGCTTCAAGGCACAAAGTGCTGAATTGTTTCCAAAGACAGAGATAGTCCCCAAAGCATCTTGCTTCCAGCTCTTTGGGAAGCTAAGAAACAACTCGCTCTGCATTGGGCTCTTACAGCCTACCGGGAACATCCCTTACAAAGGGCTGTGAAACGCAGTTTCTTTGCAGGCCTGATCTGGCTGAAGTAGAACTTCTGCTGTGGGTGTGCTACATTGCCCTAGAGCTTCAAGGCACAAAGTGCTGAATTGTTTCCAAAGACAGAGATAGTCCCCAAAGCATCTTGCTTCCAGCTCTTTGGGAAGCTAAGAAACAACTCGTTCTGCATTGGGCTCTTACAGCCTACCGGGAACATCCCTTACAAAGGGCTGTGAAACGCAGTTTCTTTGCCGGCCTGATCTGGCTGAAGTAGAACTTCTGCTGTGGGTGTGCTACATTGCCCTAGAGCTTCAAGGCACAAAGTGCTGAATTGTTTCCAAAGACAGAGATAGTCCCCAAAGCATCTTGCTTCCAGCTCTTTGGGAAGCTAAGAAACAACTCGTTCTGCATTGGGCTCTTACAGCCTACCGGGAACATCCCTTACAAAGGGCTGTGAAACGCAGTTTCTTTGCCGGCCTGATCTGGCTGAAGTAGAACTTCTGCTGTGGGTGTGCTACATTGCCCTAGAGCTTCAAGGCACAAAGTGCTGAATTGTTTCCAAAGACAGAGATAGTCCCCAAAGCATCTTGCTTCCAGCTCTTTGGGAAGCTAAGAAACAACTCGCTCTGCATTGGGCTCTTACAGCCTACCGGGAACATCCCTTACAAAGGGCTGTGAAACGCAGTTTCTTTGCAGGCCTGATCTGGCTGAAGTAGAACTTCTGCTGTGGGTGTGCTACATTGCCCTAGAGCTTCAAGGCACAAAGTGCTGAATTGTTTCCAAAGACAGAGATAGTCCCCAAAGCATCTTGCTTCCAGCTCTTTGTGAAGCTAAGAAACAACTCGTTCTGCATTGGGCTCTTACAGCCTACCGGGAACAAACCTTACAAAGGGCTGTGAAACGCAGTTTCTTTGCAGGCCTGATCTGGCTGAAGTAGAACTTCTGCTCTGGGTGTGCTACATTGCCCTAGAGCTTCAAGGCACAAAGTGCTGAATTGTTTCCAAAGACAGAGATAGTCCCCAAAGCATCTTGCTTCCAGCTCTTTGGGAAGCTAAGAAACAACTCGTTCTGCATTGGGCTCTTACAGCCTACCGGGAACATCCCTTACAAAGGGCTGTGAAACGCAGTTTCTTTGCAGGCCTGATCTGGCTGAAGTAGAACTTCTGCTGTGGGTGGGCTACATTGCCCTAGAGCTTCAAGGCACAAAGTGCTGAATTGTTTCCAAAGACAGAGATAGGCCCCAAAGCATCTTGCTTCCATCTCTTTGGGAAGCTAAGAAACAACTCGTTCTGCATTGGGTTCTTACAGCCTACCGGGAACATCCCTTACAAAGGGCTGTGAAACGCAGTTTCTTTGCCGGCCTGATCTGGCTGAAGTAGAACTTCTGCTGTGGGTGTGCTACATTGCCCTAGAGCTTCAAGGCACAAAGTGCTGAATTGTTTCCAAAGACAGAGATAGTCCCCAAAGCATCTTGCTTCCAGCTCTTTGGGAAGCTAAGAAACAACTCGCTCTGCATTGGGCTCTTACAGCCTACCGGGAACATCCCTTACAAAGGGCTGTGAAACGCAGTTTCTTTGCAGGCCTGATCTGGCTGAAGTAGAACTTCTGCTGTGGGTGTGCTACATTGCCCTAGAGCTTCAAGGCACAAAGTGCTGAATTGTTTCCAAAGACAGAGATAGTCCCCAAAGCATCTTGCTTCCAGCTCTTTGGGAAGCTAAGAAACAACTCGTTCTGCATTGGGCTCTTACAGCCTACCGGGAACATCCCTTACAAAGGGCTGTGAAACGCAGTTTCTTGGCAGGCCTGATCTGGCTGAAGTAGAACTTCTGCTGTGGGTGTGCTACATTGCCCTAGAGCTTCAAGGCACAAAGTGCTGAATTGTTTCCAAAGACAGAGATAGTCCCCAAAGCATCTTGCTTCCAGCTCTTTGGGAAGCTAAGAAACAACTCGCTCTGCATTGGGCTCTTACGGCCTACCGGGAACATCCCTTACAAAGGGCTGTGAAACGTAGTTTCTTTGCAACCTGATCTGGCTGAAGTAGAACTTCTGCTGTGGGTGTGCTACATTGCCCTAGAGCTTCAAGGCACAAAGTGCTGAATTGTTTCCAAAGACAGAGATAGTCCCCAAAGCATCTTGCTTCCAGCTCTTTGGGAAGCTAAGAAACAACTCGCTCTGCATTGGGTTCTTACAGCCTACCGGGAACATCCCTTACAAAGGGCTGTGAAACGCAGTTTCTTTGCCGGCCTGATCTGGCTGAAGTAGAACTTCTGCTGTGGGTGTGCTACATTGCCCTAGAGCTTCAAGGCACAAAGTGCTGAATTGTTTCCAAAGACAGAGATAGTCCCCAAAGCATCTTGCTTCCAGCTCTTTGGGAAGCTAAGAAACAACTCGCTCTGCATTGGGCTCTTACAGCCTACCGGGAACATCCCTTACAAAGGGCTGTGAAACGCAGTTTCTTTGCAGGCCTTATCTGGCTGAAGTAGAACTTCTGCTGTGGGTGTGCTACATTGCCCTAGAGCTTCAAGGCACAAAGTGCTGAATTGTTTCCAAAGACAGAGATAGTCCCCAAAGCATCTTGCTTCCAGCTCTTTGGGAAGCTAAGAAACAACTCGTTCTGCATTGGGCTCTTACAGCCTACCGGGAACAAACCTTACAAAGGGCTGTGAAACGCAGTTTCTTTGCAGGCCTGATCTGGCTGAAGTAGAACTTCTGCTGTGGGTGTGCTACATTGCCCTAGAGCTTCAAGGCACAAAGTGCTGAATTGTTTCCAAAGACAGAGATAGTCCCCAAAGCATCTTGCTTCCAGCTCTTTGGGAAGCTAAGAAACAACTCGCTCTGCATTGGGCTCTTACAGCCTACCGGGAACATCCCTTACAAAGGGCTGTGAAACGCAGTTTCTTTGCAGGCCTGATCTGGCTGAAGTAGAACTTCTGCTCTGGGTGTGCTACATTGCCCTAGAGCTTCAAGGCACAAAGTGCTGAATTGTTTCCAAAGACAGAGATAGTCCCCAAAGCATCTTGCTTCCAGCTCTTTGGGAAGCTAAGAAACAACTCGTTCTGCATTGGGCTCTTACAGCCTATCGGGAACATCCCTTACAAAGGGCTGTGAAACGCAGTTTCTTTGCAGGCCTCATCTGGCTGAAGTAGAACTTCTGCTGTGGGTGTGCTACATTGCCCTAGAGCTTCAAGGCACAAAGTGCTGAATTGATTCCAAAGACAGAGATAGTCCCCAAAGCATCTTGCTTCCAGCTCTTTGGGAAGCTAAGAAACAACTCGCTCTGCATTGGGCTCTTACAGCCTACCGGGAACATCCCTTACAAAGGGCTGTGAAACGCAGTTTCTTTGCAGGCCTGATCTGGCTGAAGTAGAACTTCTGCTGTGGGTGTGCTACATTGCCCTAGAGCTTCAAGGCACAAAGTGCTGAATTGTTTCCAAAGACAGAGATAGTCCCCAAAGCATCTTGCTTCCAGCTCTTTGGGAAGCTAAGAAACAACTCGTTCTGCATTGGGCTCTTACAGCCTACCGGGAACATCCCTTACAAAGGGCTGTGAAACGCAGTTTCTTTGCAGGCCTGATCTGGCTGAAGTAGAACTTCTGCTGTGGGTGTGCTACATTGCCCTAGAGCTTCAAGGCACAAAGTGCTGAATTGTTTCCAAAGACAGAGATAGTCCCCAAAGCATCTTGCTTCCAGCTCTTTGGGAAGCTTAGAAACAACTCGTTCTGCATTGGGCTCTTACAGCCTACCGGGAACATCCCTTACAAAGGGCTGTGAAACGCAGTTTCTTTGCAGGCCTGATCTGGCTGAAGTAGAACTTCTGCTCTGGGTGTGCTACATTGCCCTAGAGCTTCAAGGCACAAAGTGCTGAATTGTTTCCAAAGACAGAGATAGTCCCCAAAGCATCTTGCTTCCAGCTCTTTGGGAAGCTAAGAAACAACTCGCTCTGCATTGGGCTCTTACAGCCTACCGGGAACATCCCTTACAAAGGGCTGTGAAACGCAGTTTCTTTGCAGGCCTGATCTGGCTGAAGTAGAACTTCTGCTGTGGGTGTGCTACATTGCCCTAGAGCTTCAAGGCACAAAGTGCTGAATTGTTTCCAAAGACAGAGATAGTCCCCAAAGCATCTTGCTTCCAGCTCTTTGGGAAGCTAAGAAACAACTCGTTCTGCATTGGGCTCTTACAGCCTACCGGGAACATCCCTTACAAAGGGCTGTGAAACGCAGTTTCTTTGCAGGCCTCATCTGGCTGAAGTAGAACTTCTGCTGTGGGTGTGCTACATTGCCCTAGAGCTTCAAGGCACAAAGTGCTGAATTGATTCCAAAGACAGAGATAGTCCCCAAAGCATCTTGCTTCCAGCTCTTTGGGAAGCTAAGAAACAACTCGCTCTGCATTGGGCTCTTACAGCCTACCGGGAACATCCCTTACAAAGGGCTGTGAAACGCAGTTTCTTTGCAGGCCTGATCTGGCTGAAGTAGAACTTCTGCTGTGGGTGTGCTACATTGCCCTAGAGCTTCAAGGCACAAAGTGCTGAATTGTTTCCAAAGACAGAGATAGTCCCCAAAGCATCTTGCTTCCAGCTCTTTGGGAAGCTAAGAAACAACTCGTTCTGCATTGGGCTCTTACAGCCTACCGGGAACATCCCTTACAAAGGGCTGTGAAACGCAGTTTCTTTGCAGGCCTGATCTGGCTGAAGTAGAACTTCTGCTGTGGGTGTGCTACATTGCCCTAGAGCTTCAAGGCACAAAGTGCTGAATTGTTTCCAAAGACAGAGATAGTCCCCAAAGCATCTTGCTTCCAGCTCTTTGGGAAGCTTAGAAACAACTCGTTCTGCATTGGGCTCTTACAGCCTACCGGGAACATCCCTTACAAAGGGCTGTGAAACGCAGTTTCTTTGCAGGCCTGATCTGGCTGAAGTAGAACTTCTGCTCTGGGTGTGCTACATTGCCCTAGAGCTTCAAGGCACAAAGTGCTGAATTGTTTCCAAAGACAGAGATAGTCCCCAAAGCATCTTGCTTCCAGCTCTTTGGGAAGCTAAGAAACAACTCGCTCTGCATTGGGCTCTTACAGCCTACCGGGAACATCCCTTACAAAGGGCTGTGAAACGCAGTTTCTTTGCAGGCCTGATCTGGCTGAAGTAGAACTTCTGCTGTGGGTGTGCTACATTGCCCTAGAGCTTCAAGGCACAAAGTGCTGAATTGTTTCCAAAGACAGAGATAGTCCCCAAAGCATCTTGCTTCCAGCTCTTTGGGAAGCTAAGAAACAACTCGTTCTGCATTGGGCTCTTACAGCCTACCGGGAACATCCCTTACAAAGGGCTGTGAAACGCAGTTTCTTTGCCGGCCTGATCTGGCTGAAGTAGAACTTCTGCTGTGGGTGTGCTACATTGCCCTAGAGCTTCAAGGCACAAAGTGCTGAATTGTTTCCAAAGACAGAGATAGTCCCCAAAGCATCTTGCTTCCAGCTCTTTGGGAAGCTAAGAAACAACTCGTTCTGCATTGGGCTCTTACAGCCTACCGGGAACATCCCTTACAAAGGGCTGTGAAACGCAGTTTCTTTGCAGGCCTGATCTGGCTGAAGTAGAACTTCTGCTGTGGGTGTGCTACATTGCCCTAGAGCTTCAAGGCACAAAGTGCTGAATTGTTTCCAAAGACAGAGATAGTCCCCAAAGCATCTTGCTTCCAGCTCTTTGGGAAGCTAAGAAACAACTCGTTCTGCATTGGGCTCTTACAGCCTACCGGGAACATCCCTTACAAAGGGCTGTGAAACGCAGTTTCTTTGCAGGCCTGATCTGGCTGAAGTAGAACTTCTGCTGTGGGTGTGCTACATTGCCCTAGAGCTTCAAGGCACAAAGTGCTGAATTGTTTCCAAAGACAGAGATAGTCCCCAAAGCATCTTGCTTCCAGCTCTTTGGGAAGCTAAGAAACAACTCGCTCTGCATTGGGCTCTTACAGCCTACCGGGAACATCCCTTACAAAGGGCTGTGAAACGCAGTTTCTTTGCAGGCCTGATCTGGCTGAAGTAGAACTTCTGCTCTGGGTGTGCTACATTGCCCTAGAGCTTCAAGGCACAAAGTGCTGAATTGTTTCCAAAGACAGAGATAGTCCCCAAAGCATCTTGCTTCCAGCTCTTTGGGAAGCTAAGAAACAACTCGTTCTGCATTGGGCTCTTACAGCCTACCGGGAACATCCCTTACAAAGGGCTGTGAAACGCAGTTTCTTTGCAGGCCTGATCTGGCTGAAGTAGAACTTCTGCTGTGGGTGTGCTACATTGCCCTAGAGCTTCAAGGCACAAAGTGCTGAATTGTTTCCAAAGACAGAGATAGTCCCCAAAGCATCTTGCTTCCAGCTCTTTGGGAAGCTAAGAAACAACTCGCTCTGCATTGGGCTCTTACAGCCTACCGGGAACATCCCTTACAAAGGGCTGTGAAACGCAGTTTCTTTGCAGGCCTGATCTGGCTGAAGTAGAACTTCTGCTCTGGGTGTGCTACATTGCCCTAGAGCTTCAAGGCACAAAGTGCTGAATTGTTTCCAAAGACAGAGATAGTCCCCAAAGCATCTTGCTTCCAGCTCTTTGGGAAGCTAAGAAACAACTCGTTCTGCATTGGGCTCTTACAGCCTACCGGGAACATCCCTTACAAAGGGCTGTGAAACGCAGTTTCTTTGCAGGCCTGATCTGGCTGAAGTAGAACTTCTGCTGTGGGTGTGCTACATTGCCCTAGAGCTTCAAGGCACAAAGTGCTGAATTGTTTCCAAAGACAGAGATAGTCCCCAAAGCATCTTGCTTCCAGCTCTTTGGGAAGCTAAGAAACAACTCGCTCTGCATTGGGCTCTTACAGCCTACCGGGAACATCCCTTACAAAGGGCTGTGAAACGCAGTTTCTTTGCAGGCCTGATCTGGCTGAATTAGAACTTCTGCTCTGGGTGTGCTACATTGCCCTAGAGCTTCAAGGCACAAAGTGCTGAATTGTTTCCAAAGACAGAGATAGTCCCCAAAGCATCTTGCTTCCAGCTCTTTGGGAAGCTAAGAAACAACTCGTTCTGCATTGGGCTCTTACAGCCTACCGGGAACATCCCTTACAAAGGGCTGTGAAACGCAGTTTCTTTGCCGGCCTGATCTGGCTGAAGTAGAACTTCTGCTGTGGGTGTGCTACATTGCCCTAGAGCTTCAAGGCACAAAGTGCTGAATTGTTTCCAAAGACAGAGATAGTCCCCAAAGCATCTTGCTTCCAGCTCTTTGGGAAGCTAAGAAACAACTCGCTCTGCATTGGGCTCTTACAGCCTACCGGGAACATCCCTTACAAAGGGCTGTGAAACGCAGTTTCTTTGCAGGCCTGATCTGGCTGAAGTAGAACTTCTGCTGTGGGTGTGCTACATTGCCCTAGAGCTTCAAGGCACAAAGTGCTGAATTGTTTCCAAAGACAGAGATAGTCCCCAAAGCATCTTGCTTCCAGCTCTTTGGGAAGCTAAGAAACAACTCGTTCTGCATTGGGCTCTTACAGCCTACCGGGAACATCCCTTACAAAGGGCTGTGAAACGCAGTTTCTTTGCAGGCCTGATCTGGCTGAAGTAGAACTTCTGCTGTGGGTGTGCTACATTGCCCTAGAGCTTCAAGGCACAAAGTGCTGAATTGTTTCCAAAGACAGAGATAGTCCCCAAAGCATCTTGCTTCCAGCTCTTTGGGAAGCTAAGAAACAACTCGCTCTGCATTGGGCTCTTACAGCCTACCGGGAACATCCCTTACAAAGGGCTGTGAAACGCAGTTTCTTTGCAGGCCTGATCTGGCTGAAGTAGAACTTCTGCTGTGGGTGTGCTACATTGCCCTAGAGCTTCAAGGCACAAAGTGCTGAATTGTTTCCAAGACAGAGATAGTCCCCAAAGCATCTTGCTTCCAGCTCTTTGGGAAGCTAAGAAACAACTCGCTCTGCATTGGGCTCTTACAGCCTACCGGGAACATCCCTTACAAAGGGCTGTGAAACGCAGTTTCTTTGCAGGCCTGATCTGGCTGAAGTAGAACTTCTGCTGTGGGTGTGCTACATTGCCCTAGAGCTTCAAGGCACAAAGTGCTGAATTGTTTCCAAAGACAGAGATAGTCCCCAAAGCATCTTGCTTCCAGCTCTTTGGGAAGCTAAGAAACAACTCGTTCTGCATTGGGCTCTTACAGCCTACCGGGAACATCCCTTACAAAGGGCTGTGAAACGCAGTTTCTTTGCCGGCCTGATCTGGCTGAAGTAGAACTTCTGCTGTGGGTGTGCTACATTGCCCTAGAGCTTCAAGGCACAAAGTGCTGAATTGTTTCCAAAGACAGAGATAGTCCCCAAAGCATCTTGCTTCCAGCTCTTTGGGAAGCTAAGAAACAACTCGCTCTGCATTGGGCTCTTACAGCCTACCGGGAACATCCCTTACAAAGGGCTGTGAAACGCAGTTTCTTTGCAGGCCTGATCTGGCTGAAGTAGAACTTCTGCTGTGGGTGTGCTACATTGCCCTAGAGCTTCAAGGCACAAAGTGCTGAATTGTTTCCAAAGACAGAGATAGTCCCCAAAGCATCTTGTTTCCAGCTCTTTGGGAAGCTAAGAAACAACTCGTTCTGCATTGGGCTCTTACAGCCTACCGGGAACATCCCTTACAAAGGGCTGTGAAACGCAGTTTCTTTGCAGGCCTGATCAGGCTGAAGTAGAACTTCTGCTGTGGGTGTGCTACATTGCCCTAGAGCTTCAAGGCACAAAGTGCTGAATTGTTTCCAAAGACAGAGATAGTCCCCAAAGCATCTTGCTTCCAGCTCTTTGGGAAGCTAAGAAACAACTCGCTCTGCATTGGGCTCTTACAGCCTACCGGGAACATCCCTTACAAAGGGCTGTGAAACGCAGTTTCTTTGCAGGCCTGATCTGGCTGAAGTAGAACTTCTGCTGTGGGTGTGCTACATTGCCCTAGAGCTTCAAGGCACAAAGTGCTGAATTGTTTCCAAAGACAGAGATAGTCCCCAAAGCATCTTGCTTCCAGCTCTTTGGGAAGCTAAGAAACAACTCGTTCTGCATTGGGCTCTTACAGCCTACTGGGAACATCCCTTACAAAGGGCTGTGAAACGCAGTTTCTTTGCCGGCCTGATCTGGCTGAAGTAGAACTTCTGCTGTGGGTGTGCTACATTGCCCTAGAGCTTCAAGGCACAAAGTGCTGAATTGTTTCCAAAGACAGAGATAGTCCCCAAAGCATCTTGCTTCCAGCTCTTTGGGAAGCTAAGAAACAACTCGCTCTGCATTGGGCTCTTACAGCCTACCGGGAACATCCCTTACAAAGGGCTGTGAAACGCAGTTTCTTTGCAGGCCTGATCTGGCTGAAGTAGAACTTCTGCTGTGGGTGTGCTACATTGCCCTAGAGCTTCAAGGCACAAAGTGCTGAATTGTTTCCAAAGACAGAGATAGTCCCCAAAGCATCTTGCTTCCAGCTCTTTGGGAAGCTAAGAAACAACTCGTTCTGCATTGGGCTCTTACAGCCTACCGGGAACATCCCTTACAAAGGGCTGTGAAACGCAGTTTCTTTGCAGGCCTGATCTGGCTGAAGTAGAACTTCTGCTGTGGGTGTGCTACATTGCCCTAGAGCTTCAAGGCACAAAGTGCTGAATTGTTTCCAAAGACAGAGATAGTCCCCAAAGCATCTTGCTTCCAGCTCTTTGGGAAGCTAAGAAACAACTCGCTCTGCATTGGGCTCTTACAGCCTACCGGGAACATCCCTTACAAAGGGCTGTGAAACGCAGTTTCTTTGCAACCTGATCTGGCTGAAGTAGAACTTCTGCTGTGGGTGTGCTACATTGCCCTAGAGCTTCAAGGCACAAAGTGCTGAATTGTTTCCAAAGACAGAGATAGTCCCCAAAGCATCTTGCTTCCAGCTCTTTGGGAAGCTAAGAAACAACTCGTTCTGCATTGGGCTCTTACAGCCTACCGGGAACATCCCTTACAAAGGGCTGTGAAACGCAGTTTCTTTGCAGGCCTGATCTGGCTGAAGTAGAACTTCTGCTGTGGGTGTGCTACATTGCCCTAGAGCTTCAAGGCACAAAGTGCTGAATTGTTTCCAAAGACAGAGATAGTCCCCAAAGCATCTTCCTTCCAGCTCTTTGGGAAGCTAAGAAACAACTCGCTCTGCATTGGGCTCTTACAGCCTACCGGGAACATCCCTTACAAAGGGCTGTGAAACGCAGTTTCTTTGCAGGCCTGATCTGGCTGAAGTAGAACTTCTGCTCTGGGTGTGCTACATTGCCCTAGAGCTTCAAGGCACAAAGTGCTGAATTGTTTCCAAAGACAGAGATAGTCCACAAAGCATCTTGCTTCCAGCTCTTTGGGAAGCTAAGAAACAACTCGTTCTGCATTGGGCTCTTACAGCCTACCGGGAACATCCCTTACAAAGGGCTGTGAAACGCAGTTTCTTTGCAGGCCTGATCTGGCTGAAGTAGAACTTCTGCTGTTGGTGGGCTACATTGCCCTAGAGCTTCAAGGCACAAACTGCTGAATTGTTTCCAAAGACAGAGATAGGCCCCAAAGCATCTTGCTTCCATCTCTTTGGGAAGCTAAGAAACAACTCGTTCTGCATTGGGTTCTTACAGCCTACCGGGAACATCCCTTACAAAGGGCTGTGAAACGCAGTTTCTTTGCCGGCCTGATCTGGCTGAAGTAGAACTTCTGCTGTGGGTGTGCTACATTGCCCTAGAGCTTCAAGGCACAAAGTGCTGAATTGTTTCCAAAGACAGAGATAGTCCCCAAAGCATCTTGCTTCCAGCTCTTTGGGAAGCTAAGAAACAACTCGCTCTGCATTGGGCTCTTACAGCCTACCGGGAACATCCCTTACAAAGGGCTGTGAAACGTAGTTTCTTTGCAACCTGATCTGGCTGAAGTAGAACTTCTGCTGTGGGTGTGCTACATTGCCCTAGAGCTTCAAGGCACAAAGTGCTGAATTGTTTCCAAAGACAGAGATAGTCCCCAAAGCATCTTGCTTCCAGCTCTTTGGGAAGCTAAGAAACAACTCGTTCTGCATTGGGTTCTTACAGCCTACCGGGAACATCCCTTACAAAGGGCTGTGAAACGCAGTTTCTTTGCCGGCCTGATCTGGCTGAAGTAGAACTTCTGCTGTGGGTGTGCTACATTGCCCTAGAGCTTCAAGGCACAAAGTGCTGAATTGTTTCCAAAGACAGAGATAGTCCCCAAAGCATCTTGCTTCCAGCTCTTTGGGAAGCTAAGAAACAACTCGCTCTGCATTGGGCTCTTACAGCCTACCGGGAACATCCCTTACAAAGGGCTGTGAAACGCAGTTTCTTTGCAGGCCTGATCTGGCTGAAGTAGAACTTCTGCTGTGGGTGGGCTACATTGCCCTAGAGCTTCAAGGCACAAACTGCTGAATTGTTTCCAAAGACAGAGATAGGCCCCAAAGCATCTTGCTTCCATCTCTTTGGGAAGCTAAGAAACAACTCGTTCTGCATTGGGTTCTTACAGCCTACCGGGAACATCCCTTACAAAGGGCTGTGAAACGCAGTTTCTTTGCCGGCCTGATCTGGCTGAAGTAGAACTTCTGCTGTGGGTGTGCTACATTGCCCTAGAGCTTCAAGGCACAAAGTGCTGAATTGTTTCCAAAGACAGAGATAGTCCCCAAAGCATCTTGCTTCCAGCTCTTTGGGAAGCTAAGAAACAACTCGCTCTGCATTGGGCTCTTACAGCCTACCGGGAACATCCCTTACAAAGGGCTGTGAAACGTAGTTTCTTTGCAACCTGATCTGGCTGAAGTAGAACTTCTGCTGTGGGTGTGCTACATTGCCCTAGAGCTTCAAGGCACAAAGTGCTGAATTGTTTCCAAAGACAGAGATAGTCCCCAAAGCATCTTGCTTCCAGCTCTTTGGGAAGCTAAGAAACAACTCGTTCTGCATTGGGTTCTTACAGCCTACCGGGAACATCCCTTACAAAGGGCTGTGAAACGCAGTTTCTTTGCCGGCCTGATCTGGCTGAAGTAGAACTTCTGCTGTGGGTGTGCTACATTGCCCTAGAGCTTCAAGGCACAAAGTGCTGAATTGTTTCCAAAGACAGAGATAGTCCCCAAAGCATCTTGCTTCCAGCTCTTTGGGAAGCTAAGAAACAACTCGCTCTGCATTGGGCTGTTACAGCCTACCGGGAACATCCCTTACAAAGGGCTGTGAAACGCAGTTTCTTTGCAGGCCTGATCTGGCTGAAGTAGAACTTCTGCTGTGGGTGTGCTACATTGCCCTAGAGCTTCAAGGCACAAAGTGCTGAATTGTTTCCAAAGACAGAGATAGTCCCCAAAGCATCTTGCTTCCAGCTCTTTGGGAAGCTAAGAAACAACTCGTTCTGCATTGGGCTCTTACAGCCTACCGGGAACAAACCTTACAAAGGGCTGTGAAACGCAGTTTCTTTGCAGGCCTGATCTGGCTGAAGTAGAACTTCTGCTGTGGGTGTGCTACATTGCCCTAGAGCTTCAAGGCACAAAGTGCTGAATTGTTTCCAAAGACAGAGATAGTCCACAAAGCATCTTGCTTCCAGCTCTTTGGGAAGCTAAGAAACAACTCGTTCTGCATTGGGCTCTTACAGCCTACCGGGAACATCCCTTACAAAGGGCTGTGAAACGCAGTTTCTTTGCAGGCCTGATCTGGCTGAAGTAGAACTTCTGCTGTTGGTGGGCTACATTGCCCTAGAGCTTCAAGGCACAAACTGCTGAATTGTTTCCAAAGACAGAGATAGGCCCCAAAGCATCTTGCTTCCATCTCTTTGGGAAGCTAAGAAACAACTCGTTCTGCATTGGGTTCTTACAGCCTACCGGGAACATCCCTTACAAAGGGCTGTGAAACGCAGTTTCTTTGCCGGCCTGATCTGGCTGAAGTAGAACTTCTGCTGTGGGTGTGCTACATTGCCCTAGAGCTTCAAGGCACAAAGTGCTGAATTGTTTCCAAAGACAGAGATAGTCCCCAAAGCATCTTGCTTCCAGCTCTTTGGGAAGCTAAGAAACAACTCGCTCTGCATTGGGCTCTTACAGCCTACCGGGAACATCCCTTACAAAGGGCTGTGAAACGTAGTTTCTTTGCAACCTGATCTGGCTGAAGTAGAACTTCTGCTGTGGGTGTGCTACATTGCCCTAGAGCTTCAAGGCACAAAGTGCTGAATTGTTTCCAAAGACAGAGATAGTCCCCAAAGCATCTTGCTTCCAGCTCTTTGGGAAGCTAAGAAACAACTCGTTCTGCATTGGGTTCTTACAGCCTACCGGGAACATCCCTTACAAAGGGCTGTGAAACGCAGTTTCTTTGCCGGCCTGATCTGGCTGAAGTAGAACTTCTGCTGTGGGTGTGCTACATTGCCCTAGAGCTTCAAGGCACAAAGTGCTGAATTGTTTCCAAAGACAGAGATAGTCCCCAAAGCATCTTGCTTCCAGCTCTTTGGGAAGCTAAGAAACAACTCGCTCTGCATTGGGCTCTTACAGCCTACCGGGAACATCCCTTACAAAGGGCTGTGAAACGCAGTTTCTTTGCAGGCCTGATCTGGCTGAAGTAGAACTTCTGCTGTGGGTGGGCTACATTGCCCTAGAGCTTCAAGGCACAAACTGCTGAATTGTTTCCAAAGACAGAGATAGGCCCCAAAGCATCTTGCTTCCATCTCTTTGGGAAGCTAAGAAACAACTCGTTCTGCATTGGGTTCTTACAGCCTACCGGGAACATCCCTTACAAAGGGCTGTGAAACGCAGTTTCTTTGCCGGCCTGATCTGGCTGAAGTAGAACTTCTGCTGTGGGTGTGCTACATTGCCCTAGAGCTTCAAGGCACAAAGTGCTGAATTGTTTCCAAAGACAGAGATAGTCCCCAAAGCATCTTGCTTCCAGCTCTTTGGGAAGCTAAGAAACAACTCGCTCTGCATTGGGCTCTTACAGCCTACCGGGAACATCCCTTACAAAGGGCTGTGAAACGTAGTTTCTTTGCAACCTGATCTGGCTGAAGTAGAACTTCTGCTGTGGGTGTGCTACATTGCCCTAGAGCTTCAAGGCACAAAGTGCTGAATTGTTTCCAAAGACAGAGATAGTCCCCAAAGCATCTTGCTTCCAGCTCTTTGGGAAGCTAAGAAACAACTCGTTCTGCATTGGGTTCTTACAGCCTACCGGGAACATCCCTTACAAAGGGCTGTGAAACGCAGTTTCTTTGCCGGCCTGATCTGGCTGAAGTAGAACTTCTGCTGTGGGTGTGCTACATTGCCCTAGAGCTTCAAGGCACAAAGTGCTGAATTGTTTCCAAAGACAGAGATAGTCCCCAAAGCATCTTGCTTCCAGCTCTTTGGGAAGCTAAGAAACAACTCGCTCTGCATTGGGCTGTTACAGCCTACCGGGAACATCCCTTACAAAGGGCTGTGAAACGCAGTTTCTTTGCAGGCCTGATCTGGCTGAAGTAGAACTTCTGCTGTGGGTGTGCTACATTGCCCTAGAGCTTCAAGGCACAAAGTGCTGAATTGTTTCCAAAGACAGAGATAGTCCCCAAAGCATCTTGCTTCCAGCTCTTTGGGAAGCTAAGAAACAACTCGTTCTGCATTGGGCTCTTACAGCCTACCGGGAACAAACCTTACAAAGGGCTGTGAAACGCAGTTTCTTTGCAGGCCTGATCTGGCTGAAGTAGAACTTCTGCTGTGGGTGTGCTACATTGCCCTAGAGCTTCAAGGCACAAAGTGCTGAATTGTTTCCAAAGACAGAGATAGTCCACAAAGCATCTTGCTTCCAGCTCTTTGGGAAGCTAAGAAACAACTCGTTCTGCATTGGGCTCTTACAGCCTACCGGGAACATCCCTTACAAAGGGCTGTGAAACGCAGTTTCTTTGCAGGCCTGATCTGGCTGAAGTAGAACTTCTGCTGTGGGTGGGCTACATTGCCCTAGAGCTTCAAGGCACAAACTGCTGAATTGTTTCCAAAGACAGAGATAGTCCCCAAAGCATCTTGCTTCCATCTCTTTGGGAAGCTAAGAAACAACTCGCTCTGCATTGGGCTCTTACAGCCTACCGGGAACATCCCTTACAAAGGGCTGTGAAACGCAGTTTCTTTGCCGGCCTGATCTGGCTGAAGTAGAACTTCTGCTGTGGGTGTGCTACATTGCCCTAGAGCTTCAAGGCACAAAGTGGTGAATTGTTTCCAAAGACAGAGATAGTCCCCAAAGCATCTTGCTTCCAGCTCTTTGGGAAGCTAAGAAACAACTCGCTCTGCATTGGGCTCTTACAGCCTACCGGGAACATCCCTTACAAAGGGCTGTGAAACGCAGTTTCTTTGCAGGCCTGATCTGGCTGAAGTAGAACTTCTGCTCTGGGTGTGCTACATTGCCCTAGAGCTTCAAGGCACAAAGTGCTGAATTGTTTCCAAAGACAGAGATAGTCCCCAAAGCATCTTGCTTCCAGCTCTTTGGGAAGCTAAGAAACAACTCGCTCTGCATTGGGCTCTTACAGCCTACCGGGAACATCCCTTACAAAGGGCTGTGAAACGCAGTTTCTTTGCAGGCCTGATCTGGCTGAAGTAGAACTTCTGCTGTGGGTGTGCTACATTGCCCTAGAGCTTCAAGGCACAAAGTGCTGAATTGTTTCCAAAGACAGAGATAGTCCCCAAAGCATCTTGCTTCCAGCTCTTTGGGAAGCTAAGAAACAACTCGCTCTGCATTGGGCTCTTACAGCCTACCGGGAACATCCCTTACAAAGGGCTGTGAAACGCAGTTTCTTTGCAGGCCTGATCTGGCTGAAGTAGAACTTCTGCTCTGGGTGTGCTACATTGCCCTAGAGCTTCAAGGCACAAAGTGCTGAATTGTTTCCAAAGACAGAGATAGTCCCCAAAGCATCTTGCTTCCAGCTCTTTGGGAAGCTAAGAAACAACTCGCTCTGCATTGGGCTCTTACAGCCTACCGGGAACATCCCTTACAAAGGGCTGTGAAACGCAGTTTCTTTGCAGGCCTGATCTGGCTGAAGTAGAACTTCTGCTGTGGGTGGGCTACATTGCCCTAGAGCTTCAAGGCACAAACTGCTGAATTGTTTCCAAAGACAGAGATAGTCCCCAAAGCATCTTGCTTCCATCTCTTTGGGAAGCTAAGAAACAACTCGTTCTGCATTGGGTTCTTACAGCCTACCGGGAACATCCCTTACAAAGGGCTGTGAAACGCAGTTTCTTTGCCGGCCTGATCTGGCTGAAGTAGAACTTCTGCTGTGGGTGTGCTACATTGCCCTAGAGCTTCAAGGCACAAAGTGGTGAATTGTTTCCAAAGACAGAGATAGTCCCCAAAGCATCTTGCTTCCAGCTCTTTGGGAAGCTAAGAAACAACTCGCTCTGCATTGGGCTCTTACAGCCTACCGGGAACATCCCTTACAAAGGGCTGTGAAACGCAGTTTCTTTGCAGGCCTGATCTGGCTGAAGTAGAACTTCTGCTCTGGGTGTGCTACATTGCCCTAGAGCTTCAAGGCACAAAGTGCTGAATTGTTTCCAAAGACAGAGATAGTCCCCAAAGCATCTTGCTTCCAGCTCTTTGGGAAGCTAAGAAACAACTCGCTCTGCATTGGGCTCTTACAGCCTACCGGGAACATCCCTTACAAAGGGCTGTGAAACGCAGTTTCTTTGCAGGCCTGATCTGGCTGAAGTAGAACTTCTGCTGTGGGTGTGCTACATTGCCCTAGAGCTTCAAGGCACAAAGTGCTGAATTGTTTCCAAAGACAGAGATAGTCCCCAAAGCATCTTGCTTCCAGCTCTTTGGGAAGCTAAGAAACAACTCGTTCTGCATTGGGCTCTTACAGCCTACCGGGAACATCCCTTACAAAGGGCTGTGAAACGCAGTTTCTTTGCCGGCCTGATCTGGCTGAAGTAGAACTTCTGCTGTGGGTGTGCTACATTGCCCTAGAGCTTCAAGGCACAAAGTGCTGAATTGTTTCCAAAGACAGAGATAGTCCCCAAAGCATCTTGCTTCCAGCTCTTTGGGAAGCTAAGAAACAACTCGCTCTGCATTGGGCTCTTACAGCCTACCGGGAACATCCCTTACAAAGGGCTGTGAAACGCAGTTTCTTTGCAACCTGATCTGGCTGAAGTAGAACTTCTGCTGTGGGTGTGCTACATTGCCCTAGAGCTTCAAGGCACAAAGTGCTGAATTGTTTCCAAAGACAGAGATAGTCCCCAAAGCATCTTGCTTCCAGCTCTTTGGGAAGCTAAGAAACAACTCGTTCTGCATTGGGCTCTTACAGCCTACCGGGAACATCCCTTACAAAGGGCTGTGAAACGCAGTTTCTTTGCAGGCCTGATCTGGCTGAAGTAGAACTTCTGCTGTGGGTGTGCTACATTGCCCTAGAGCTTCAAGGCACAAAGTGCTGAATTGTTTCCAAAGACAGAGATAGTCCCCAAAGCATCTTGCTTCCAGCTCTTTGGGAAGCTAAGAAACAACTCGCTCTGCATTGGGCTCTTACAGCCTACCGGGAACATCCCTTACAAAGGGCTGTGAAACGCAGTTTCTTTGCAGGCCTGATCTGGCTGAAGTAGAACTTCTGCTGTGGGTGTGCTACATTGCCCTAGAGCTTCAAGGCACAAAGTGCTGAATTGTTTCCAAAGACAGAGATAGTCCCCAAAGCATCTTGCTTCCAGCTCTTTGGGAAGCTAAGAAACAACTCGTTCTGCATTGGGCTCTTACAGCCTACCGGGAACATCCCTTACAAAGGGCTGTGAAACGCAGTTTCTTTGCAGGCCTGATCTGGCTGAAGTAGAACTTCTGCTGTGGGTGTGCTACATTGCCCTAGAGCTTCAAGGCACAAAGTGCTGAATTGTTTCCAAAGACAGAGATAGTCCCCAAAGCATCTTGCTTCCAGCTCTTTGGGAAGCTAAGAAACAACTCGCTCTGCATTGGGCTCTTACAGCCTACCGGGAACATCCCTTACAAAGGGCTGTGAAACGCAGTTTCTTTGCAGGCCTGATCTGGCTGAAGTAGAACTTCTGCTCTGGGTGTGCTACATTGCCCTAGAGCTTCAAGGCACAAAGTGCTGAATTGTTTCCAAAGACAGAGATAGTCCCCAAAGCATCTTGCTTCCAGCTCTTTGGGAAGCTAAGAAACAACTCGCTCTGCATTGGGCTCTTACAGCCTACCGGGAACATCCCTTACAAAGGGCTGTGAAACGCAGTTTCTTTGCAGGCCTGATCTGGCTGAAGTAGAACTTCTGCTCTGGGTGTGCTACATTGCCCTAGAGCTTCAAGGCACAAAGTGCTGAATTGTTTCCAAAGACAGAGATAGTCCCCAAAGCATCTTGCTTCCAGCTCTTTGGGAAGCTAAGAAACAACTCGTTCTGCATTGGGTTCTTACAGCCTACCGGGAACATCCCTTACAAAGGGCTGTGAAACGCAGTTTCTTTGCCGGCCTGATCTGGCTGAAGTAGAACTTCTGCTGTGGGTGTGCTACATTGCCCTAGAGCTTCAAGGCACAAAGTGCTGAATTGTTTCCAAAGACAGAGATAGTCCCCAAAGCATCTTGCTTCCAGCTCTTTGGGAAGCTAAGAAACAACTCGCTCTGCATTGGGTCTTACAGCCTACCGGGAACATCCCTTACAAAGGGCTGTGAAACGCAGTTTCT
The DNA here is from genome assembly GCF_041296235.1 of Equus asinus. Taxonomy (NCBI): domain Eukaryota; kingdom Metazoa; phylum Chordata; class Mammalia; order Perissodactyla; family Equidae; genus Equus; species Equus asinus. Next base: position 83,376 of record NW_027225518.1, on the reverse strand, counting down.
TTGCAGGCCTGATCTGGCTGAAGTAGAACTTCTGCTGTGGGTGTGCTACATTGCCCTAGAGCTTCAAGGCACAAAGTGCTGAATTGTTTCCAAAGACAGAGATAGTCCCCAAAGCATCTTGCTTCCAGCTCTTTGGGAAGCTAAGAAACAACTCGCTCTGCATTGGGCTCTTACAGCCTACCGGGAACAAACCTTACAAAGGGCTGTGAAACGCAGTTTCTTTGCAGGCCTGATCTGGCTGAAGTAGAACTTCTGCTGTGGGTGTGCTACATTGCCCTAGAGCTTCAAGGCACAAAGTGCTGAATTGTTTCCAAAGACAGAGATAGTCCACAAAGCATCTTGCTTCCAGCTCTTTGGGAAGCTAAGAAACAACTCGTTCTGCATTGGGCTCTTACAGCCTACCGGGAACATCCCTTACAAAGGGCTGTGAAACGCAGTTTCTTTGCAGGCCTGATCTGGCTGAAGTAGAACTTCTGCTGTGGGTGTGCTACATTGCCCTAGAGCTTCAAGGCACAAACTGCTGAATTGTTTCCAAAGACAGAGATAGGCCCCAAAGCATCTTGCTTCCATCTCTTTGGGAAGCTAAGAAACAACTCGTTCTGCATTGGGTTCTTACAGCCTACCGGGAACATCCCTTACAAAGGGCTGTGAAACGCAGTTTCTTTGCCGGCCTGATCTGGCTGAAGTAGAACTTCTGCTGTGGGTGTGCTACATTGCCCTAGAGCTTCAAGGCACAAAGTGCTGAATTGTTTCCAAAGACAGAGATAGTCCCCAAAGCATCTTGCTTCCAGCTCTTTGGGAAGCTAAGAAACAACTCGCTCTGCATTGGGCTCTTACAGCCTACCGGGAACATCCCTTACAAAGGGCTGTGAAACGTAGTTTCTTTGCAACCTGATCTGGCTGAAGTAGAACTTCTGCTGTGGGTGTGCTACATTGCCCTAGAGCTTCAAGGCACAAAGTGCTGAATTGTTTCCAAAGACAGAGATAGTCCCCAAAGCATCTTGCTTCCAGCTCTTTGGGAAGCTAAGAAACAACTCGTTCTGCATTGGGTTCTTACAGCCTACCGGGAACATCCCTTACAAAGGGCTGTGAAACGCAGTTTCTTTGCCGGCCTGATCTGGCTGAAGTAGAACTTCTGCTGTGGGTGTGCTACATTGCCCTAGAGCTTCAAGGCACAAAGTGCTGAATTGTTTCCAAAGACAGAGATAGTCCCCAAAGCATCTTGCTTCCAGCTCTTTGGGAAGCTAAGAAACAACTCGCTCTGCATTGGGCTCTTACAGCCTACCGGGAACATCCCTTACAAAGGGCTGTGAAACGCAGTTTCTTTGCAGGCCTGATCTGGCTGAAGTAGAACTTCTGCTGTGGGTGTGCTACATTGCCCTAGAGCTTCAAGGCACAAAGTGCTGAATTGTTTCCAAAGACAGAGATAGTCCACAAAGCATCTTGCTTCCAGCTCTTTGGGAAGCTAAGAAACAACTCGTTCTGCATTGGGCTCTTACAGCCTACCGGGAACATCCCTTACAAAGGGCTGTGAAACGCAGTTTCTTTGCAGGCCTGATCTGGCTGAAGTAGAACTTCTGCTGTGGGTGGGCTACATTGCCCTAGAGCTTCAAGGCACAAACTGCTGAATTGTTTCCAAAGACAGAGATAGTCCCCAAAGCATCTTGCTTCCATCTCTTTGGGAAGCTAAGAAACAACTCGTTCTGCATTGGGTTCTTACAGCCTACCGGGAACATCCCTTACAAAGGTCTGTGAAACGCAGTTTCTTTGCCGGCCTGATCTGGCTGAAGTAGAACTTCTGCTGTGGGTGTGCTACATTGCCCTAGAGCTTCAAGGCACAAAGTGCTGAATTGTTTCCAAAGACAGAGATAGTCCCCAAAGCATCTTGCTTCCAGCTCTTTGGGAAGCTAAGAAACAACTCGCTCTGCATTGGGCTCTTACAGCCTACCGGGAACATCCCTTACAAAGGGCTGTGAAACGCAGTTTCTTTGCAGGCCTGATCTGGCTGAAGTAGAACTTCTGCTGTGGGTGTGCTACATTGCCCTAGAGCTTCAAGGCACAAAGTGCTGAATTGTTTCCAAAGACAGAGATAGTCCACAAAGCATCTTGCTTCCAGCTCTTTGGGAAGCTAAGAAACAACTCGTTCTGCATTGGGCTCTTACAGCCTACCGGGAACATCCCTTACAAAGGGCTGTGAAACGCAGTTTCTTTGCAGGCCTGATCTGGCTGAAGTAGAACTTCTGCTGTGGGTGGGCTACATTGCCCTAGAGCTTCAAGGCACAAACTGCTGAATTGTTTCCAAAGACAGAGATAGTCCCCAAAGCATCTTGCTTCCAGCTCTTTGGGAAGCTAAGAAACAACTCGCTCTGCATTGGGCTCTTACAGCCTACCGGGAACATCCCTTACAAAGGGCTGTGAAACGCAGTTTCTTTGCAGGCCTGATCTGGCTGAAGTAGAACTTCTGCTCTGGGTGTGCTACATTGCCCTAGAGCTTCAAGGCACAAAGTGCTGAATTGTTTCCAAAGACAGAGATAGTCCCCAAAGCATCTTGCTTCCAGCTCTTTGGGAAGCTAAGAAACAACTCGTTCTGCATTGGGTTCTTACAGCCTACCGGGAACATCCCTTACAAAGGGCTGTGAAACGCAGTTTCTTTGCCGGCCTGATCTGGCTGAAGTAGAACTTCTGCTGTGGGTGTGCTACATTGCCCTAGAGCTTCAAGGCACAAAGTGCTGAATTGTTTCCAAAGACAGAGATAGTCCCCAAAGCATCTTGCTTCCAGCTCTTTGGGAAGCTAAGAAACAACTCGCTCTGCATTGGGCTCTTACAGCCTACCGGGAACATCCCTTACAAAGGGCTGTGAAACGCAGTTTCTTTGCAGGCCTGATCTGGCTGAAGTAGAACTTCTGCTGTGGGTGTGCTACATTGCCCTAGAGCTTCAAGGCACAAAGTGCTGAATTGTTTCCAAAGACAGAGATAGTCCCCAAAGCATCTTGCTTCCAGCTCTTTGGGAAGCTAAGAAACAACTCGCTCTGCATTGGGCTCTTACAGCCTACCGGGAACAAACCTTACAAAGGGCTGTGAAACGCAGTTTCTTTGCAGGCCTGATCTGGCTGAAGTAGAACTTCTGCTGTGGGTGTGCTACATTGCCCTAGAGCTTCAAGGCACAAAGTGCTGAATTGTTTCCAAAGACAGAGATAGTCCACAAAGCATCTTGCTTCCAGCTCTTTGGGAAGCTAAGAAACAACTCGTTCTGCATTGGGCTCTTACAGCCTACCGGGAACATCCCTTACAAAGGGCTGTGAAACGCAGTTTCTTTGCAGGCCTGATCTGGCTGAAGTAGAACTTCTGCTGTGGGTGGGCTACATTGCCCTAGAGCTTCAAGGCACAAACTGCTGAATTGTTTCCAAAGACAGAGATAGTCCCCAAAGCATCTTGCTTCCATCTCTTTGGGAAGCTAAGAAACAACTCGTTCTGCATTGGGTTCTTACAGCCTACCGGGAACATCCCTTACAAAGGTCTGTGAAACGCAGTTTCTTTGCCGGCCTGATCTGGCTGAAGTAGAACTTCTGCTGTGGGTGTGCTACATTGCCCTAGAGCTTCAAGGCACAAAGTGCTGAATTGTTTCCAAAGACAGAGATAGTCCCCAAAGCATCTTGCTTCCAGCTCTTTGGGAAGCTAAGAAACAACTCGCTCTGCATTGGGCTCTTACAGCCTACCGGGAACATCCCTTACAAAGGGCTGTGAAACGCAGTTTCTTTGCAGGCCTGATCTGGCTGAAGTAGAACTTCTGCTGTGGGTGTGCTACATTGCCCTAGAGCTTCAAGGCACAAAGTGCTGAATTGTTTCCAAAGACAGAGATAGTCCACAAAGCATCTTGCTTCCAGCTCTTTGGGAAGCTAAGAAACAACTCGTTCTGCATTGGGCTCTTACAGCCTACCGGGAACATCCCTTACAAAGGGCTGTGAAACGCAGTTTCTTTGCAGGCCTGATCTGGCTGAAGTAGAACTTCTGCTGTGGGTGGGCTACATTGCCCTAGAGCTTCAAGGCACAAACTGCTGAATTGTTTCCAAAGACAGAGATAGTCCCCAAAGCATCTTGCTTCCAGCTCTTTGGGAAGCTAAGAAACAACTCGCTCTGCATTGGGCTCTTACAGCCTACCGGGAACATCCCTTACAAAGGGCTGTGAAACGCAGTTTCTTTGCAGGCCTGATCTGGCTGAAGTAGAACTTCTGCTCTGGGTGTGCTACATTGCCCTAGAGCTTCAAGGCACAAAGTGCTGAATTGTTTCCAAAGACAGAGATAGTCCCCAAAGCATCTTGCTTCCAGCTCTTTGGGAAGCTAAGAAACAACTCGTTCTGCATTGGGTTCTTACAGCCTACCGGGAACATCCCTTACAAAGGGCTGTGAAACGCAGTTTCTTTGCCGGCCTGATCTGGCTGAAGTAGAACTTCTGCTGTGGGTGTGCTACATTGCCCTAGAGCTTCAAGGCACAAAGTGCTGAATTGTTTCCAAAGACAGAGATAGTCCCCAAAGCATCTTGCTTCCAGCTCTTTGGGAAGCTAAGAAACAACTCGCTCTGCATTGGGCTCTTACAGCCTACCGGGAACATCCCTTACAAAGGGCTGTGAAACGCAGTTTCTTTGCAGGCCTGATCTGGCTGAAGTAGAACTTCTGCTGTGGGTGTGCTACATTGCCCTAGAGCTTCAAGGCACAAAGTGCTGAATTGTTTCCAAAGACAGAGATAGTCCCCAAAGCATCTTGCTTCCAGCTCTTTGGGAAGCTAAGAAACAACTCGCTCTGCATTGGGCTCTTACAGCCTACCGGGAACAAACCTTACAAAGGGCTGTGAAACGCAGTTTCTTTGCAGGCCTGATCTGGCTGAAGTAGAACTTCTGCTGTGGGTGTGCTACATTGCCCTAGAGCTTCAAGGCACAAAGTGCTGAATTGTTTCCAAAGACAGAGATAGTCCACAAAGCATCTTGCTTCCAGCTCTTTGGGAAGCTAAGAAACAACTCGTTCTGCATTGGGTTCTTACAGCCTACCGGGAACATCCCTTACAAAGGGCTGTGAAACGCAGTTTCTTTGCCGGCCTGATCTGGCTGAAGTAGAACTTCTGCTGTGGGTGTGCTACATTGCCCTAGAGCTTCAAGGCACAAAGTGCTGAATTGTTTCCAAAGACAGAGATAGTCCCCAAAGCATCTTGCTTCCAGCTCTTTGGGAAGCTAAGAAACAACTCGCTCTGCATTGGGCTCTTACAGCCTACCGGGAACATCCCTTACAAAGGGCTGTGAAACGCAGTTTCTTTGCAGGCCTGATCTGGCTGAAGTAGAACTTCTGCTCTGGGTGTGCTACATTGCCCTAGAGCTTCAAGGCACAAAGTGCTGAATTGTTTCCAAAGACAGAGATAGTCCCCAAAGCATCTTGCTTCCAGCTCTTTGGGAAGCTAAGAAACAACTCGTTCTGCATTGGGCTCTTACAGCCTACCGGGAACAAACCTTACAAAGGGCTGTGAAACGCAGTTTCTTTGCAGGCCTGATCTGGCTGAAGTAGAACTTCTGCTGTGGGTGTGCTACATTGCCCTAGAGCTTCAAGGCACAAAGTGCTGAATTGTTTCCAAAGACAGAGATAGTCCACAAAGCATCTTGCTTCCAGCTCTTTGGGAAGCTAAGAAACAACTCGTTCTGCATTGGGCTCTTACAGCCTACCGGGAACATCCCTTACAAAGGGCTGTGAAACGCAGTTTCTTTGCAGGCCTGATCTGGCTGAAGTAGAACTTCTGCTGTGGGTGGGCTACATTGCCCTAGAGCTTCAAGGCACAAAGTGCTGAATTGTTTCCAAAGACAGAGATAGGCCCCAAAGCATCTTGCTTCCAGCTCTTTGGGAAGCTAAGAAACAACTCGCTCTGCATTGGGCTCTTACAGCCTACCGGGAACATCCCTTACAAAGGGCTGTGAAACGTAGTTTCTTTGCAACCTGATCTGGCTGAAGTAGAACTTCTGCTGTGGGTGTGCTACATTGCCCTAGAGCTTCAAGGCACAAAGTGCTGAATTGTTTCCAAAGACAGAGATAGTCCCCAAAGCATCTTGCTTCCATCTCTTTGGGAAGCTAAGAAACAACTCGTTCTGCATTGGGTTCTTACAGCCTACCGGGAACATCCCTTACAAAGGGCTGTGAAACGCAGTTTCTTTGCCGGCCTGATCTGGCTGAAGTAGAACTTCTGCTGTGGGTGTGCTACATTGCCCTAGAGCTTCAAGGCACAAAGTGCTGAATTGTTTCCAAAGACAGAGATAGTCCCCAAAGCATCTTGCTTCCAGCTCTTTGGGAAGCTAAGAAACAACTCGCTCTGCATTGGGCTCTTACAGCCTACCGGGAACATCCCTTACAAAGGGCTGTGAAACGCAGTTTCTTTGCAGGCCTGATCTGGCTGAAGTAGAACTTCTGCTCTGGGTGTGCTACATTGCCCTAGAGCTTCAAGGCACAAAGTGCTGAATTGTTTCCAAAGACAGAGATAGTCCCCAAAGCATCTTGCTTCCAGCTCTTTGGGAAGCTAAGAAACAACTCGTTCTGCATTGGGCTCTTACAGCCTACCGGGAACATCCCTTACAAAGGGCTGTGAAACGCAGTTTCTTTGCAGGCCTGATCTGGCTGAAGTAGAACTTCTGCTGTGGGTGTGCTACATTGCCCTAGAGCTTCAAGGCACAAAGTGCTGAATTGTTTCCAAAGACAGAGATAGGCCCCAAAGCATCTTGCTTCCAGCTCTTTGGGAAGCTAAGAAACAACTCGCTCTGCATTGGGCTCTTACAGCCTACCGGGAACATCCCTTACAAAGGGCTGTGAAACGCAGTTTCTTTGCAGGCCTGATCTGGCTGAAGTAGAACTTCTGCTCTGGGTGTGCTACATTGCCCTAGAGCTTCAAGGCACAAAGTGCTGAATTGTTTCCAAAGACAGAGATAGTCCCCAAAGCATCTTGCTTCCAGCTCTTTGGGAAGCTAAGAAACAACTCGTTCTGCATTGGGCTCTTACAGCCTACCGGGAACATCCCTTACAAAGGGCTGTGAAACGCAGTTTCTTTGCCGGCCTGATCTGGCTGAAGTAGAACTTCTGCTGTGGGTGTGCTACATTGCCCTAGAGCTTCAAGGCACAAAGTGCTGAATTGTTTCCAAAGACAGAGATAGTCCCCAAAGCATCTTGCTTCCAGCTCTTTGGGAAGCTAAGAAACAACTCGCTCTGCATTGGGCTCTTACAGCCTACCGGGAACATCCCTTACAAAGGGCTGTGAAACGCAGTTTCTTTGCAGGCCTGATCTGGCTGAAGTAGAACTTCTGCTCTGGGTGTGCTACATTGCCCTAGAGCTTCAAGGCACAAAGTGCTGAATTGTTTCCAAAGACAGAGATAGTCCCCAAAGCATCTTGCTTCCAGCTCTTTGGGAAGCTAAGAAACAACTCGCTCTGCATTGGGCTCTTACAGCCTACCCGGAACATCCCTTACAAAGGGCTGTGAAACGCAGTTTCTTTGCAGGCCTGATCTGGCTGAAGTAGAACTTCTGCTGTGGGTGTGCTACATTGCCCTAGAGCTTCAAGGCACAAAGTGCTGAATTGTTTCCAAAGACAGAGATAGTCCCCAAAGCATCTTGCTTCCAGCTCTTTGGGAAGCTAAGAACCAACTCGTTCTGCATTGGGCTCTTACAGCCTACCGGGAACATCCCTTACAAAGGGCTGTGAAACGCAGTTTCTTTGCCGGCCTGATCTGGCTGAAGTAGAACTTCTGCTGTGGGTGTGCTACATTGCCCTAGAGCTTCAAGGCACAAAGTGCTGAATTGTTTCCAAAGACAGAGATAGTCCCCAAAGCATCTTGCTTCCAGCTCTTTGGGAAGCTAAGAAACAACTCGTTCTGCATTGGGCTCTTACAGCCTACCGGGAACAAACCTTACAAAGGGCTGTGAAACGCAGTTTCTTTGCAGGCCTGATCTGGCTGAAGTAGAACTTCTGCTGTGGGTGTGCTACATTGCCCTAGAGCTTCAAGGCACAAAGTGCTGAATTGTTTCCAAAGACAGAGATAGTCCCCAAAGCATCTTGCTTCCAGCTCTTTGGGAAGCTAAGAAACAACTCGTTCTGCATTGGGCTCTTACAGCCTACCGGGAACATCCCTTACAAAGGGCTGTGAAACGCAGTTCTTTGCAGGCCTGATCTGGCTGAAGTAGAACTTCTGCTGTGGGTGTGCTACATTGCCCTAGAGCTTCAAGGCACAAAGTGCTGAATTGTTTCCAAAGACAGAGATAGTCCCCAAAGCATCTTGCTTCCAGCTCTTTGGGAAGCTAAGAAACAACTCGCTCTGCATTGGGCTCTTACAGCCTACCGGGAACATCCCTTACAAAGGGCTGTGAAACGCAGTTTCTTTGCAGGCCTGATCTGGCTGAAGTAGAACTTCTGCTGTGGGTGTGCTACATTGCCCTAGAGCTTCAAGGCACAAAGTGCTGAATTGTTTCCAAAGACAGAGATAGTCCCCAAAGCATCTTGCTTCCAGCTCTTTGGGAAGCTAAGAAACAACTCGTTCTGCATTGGGCTCTTACAGCCTACCGGGAACATCCCTTACAAAGGGCTGTGAAACGCAGTTTCTTTGCAGGCCTGATCTGGCTGAAGTAGAACTTCTGCTCTGGGTGTGCTACATTGCCCTAGAGCTTCAAGGCACAAAGTGCTGAATTGTTTCCAAAGACAGAGATAGTCCCCAAAGCATCTTGCTTCCAGCTCTTTGGGAAGCTAAGAAACAACTCGCTCTGCATTGGGCTCTTACAGCCTACCGGGAACATCCCTTACAAAGGGCTGTGAAACGCAGTTTCTTTGCAGGCCTGATCTGGCTGAAGTAGAACTTCTGCTCTGGGTGTGCTACATTGCCCTAGAGCTTCAAGGCACAAAGTGCTGAATTGTTTCCAAAGACAGAGATAGTCCCCAAAGCATCTTGCTTCCAGCTCTTTGGGAAGCTAAGAAACAACTCGTTCTGCATTGGGCTCTTACAGCCTACCGGGAACATCCCTTACAAAGGGCTGTGAAACGCAGTTTCTTTGCAGGCCTGATCTGGCTGAAGTAGAACTTCTGCTGTGGGTGTGCTACATTGCCCTAGAGCTTCAAGGCACAAACTGCTGAATTGTTTCCAAAGACAGAGATAGGCCCCAAAGCATCTTGCTTCCAGCTCTTTGGGAAGCTAAGAAACAACTCGCTCTGCATTGGGCTCTTACAGCCTACCGGGAACATCCCTTACAAAGGGCTGTGAAACGCAGTTTCTTTGCAGGCCTGATCTGGCTGAAGTAGAACTTCTGCTCTGGGTGTGCTACATTGCCCTAGAGCTTCAAGGCACAAAGTGCTGAATTGTTTCCAAAGACAGAGATAGTCCCCAAAGCATCTTGCTTCCAGCTCTTTGGGAAGCTAAGAAACAACTCGTTCTGCATTGGGCTCTTACAGCCTACCGGGAACATCCCTTACAAAGGGCTGTGAAACGCAGTTTCTTTGCAGGCCTGATCTGGCTGAAGTAGAACTTCTGCTGTGGGTGTGCTACATTGCCCTAGAGCTTCAAGGCACAAAGTGCTGAATTGTTTCCAAAGACAGAGATAGTCCCCAAAGCATCTTGCTTCCAGCTCTTTGGGAAGCTAAGAAACAACTCGCTCTGCATTGGGCTCTTACAGCCTACCGGGAACATCCCTTACAAAGGGCTGTGAAACGCAGTTTCTTTGCAGGCCTGATCTGGCTGAAGTAGAACTTCTGCTGTGGGTGTGCTACATTGCCCTAGAGCTTCAAGGCACAAAGTGCTGAATTGTTTCCAAAGACAGAGATAGTCCCCAAAGCATCTTGCTTCCAGCTCTTTGGGAAGCTAAGAAACAACTCGTTCTGCATTGGGCTCTTACAGCCTACCGGGAACATCCCTTACAAAGGGCTGTGAAACGCAGTTTCTTTGCAGGCCTGATCTGGCTGAAGTAGAACTTCTGCTGTGGGTGTGCTACATTGCCCTAGAGCTTCAAGGCACAAAGTGCTGAATTGTTTCCAAAGACAGAGATAGTCCCCAAAGCATCTTGCTTCCAGCTCTTTGGGAAGCTAAGAAACAACTCGCTCTGCATTGGGCTCTTACAGCCTACCGGGAACATCCCTTACAAAGGGCTGTGAAACGCAGTTTCTTTGCAGGCCTGATCTGGCTGAAGTAGAACTTCTGCTCTGGGTGTGCTACATTGCCCTAGAGCTTCAAGGCACAAAGTGCTGAATTGTTTCCAAAGACAGAGATAGTCCCCAAAGCATCTTGCTTCCAGCTCTTTGGGAAGCTAAGAAACAACTCGTTCTGCATTGGGCTCTTACAGCCTACCGGGAACATCCCTTACAAAGGGCTGTGAAACGCAGTTTCTTTGCAGGCCTGATCTGGCTGAAGTAGAACTTCTGCTGTGGGTGTGCTACATTGCCCTAGAGCTTCAAGGCACAAAGTGCTGAATTGTTTCCAAAGACAGAGATAGTCCCCAAAGCATCTTGCTTCCAGCTCTTTGGGAAGCTAAGAAACAACTCGTTCTGCATTGGGCTCTTACAGCCTACCGGGAACATCCCTTACAAAGGGCTGTGAAACGCAGTTTCTTTGCAGGCCTGATCTGGCTGAAGTAGAACTTCTGCTGTGGGTGTGCTACATTGCCCTAGAGCTTCAAGGCACAAAGTGCTGAATTGTTTCCAAAGACAGAGATAGTCCCCAAAGCATCTTGCTTCCAGCTCTTTGGGAAGCTAAGAAACAACTCGTTCTGCATTGGGCTCTTACAGCCTACCGGGAACATCCCTTACAAAGGGCTGTGAAACGCAGTTTCTTTGCCGGCCTGATCTGGCTGAAGTAGAACTTCTGCTGTGGGTGTGCTACATTGCCCTAGAGCTTCAAGGCACAAAGTGCTGAATTGTTTCCAAAGACAGAGATAGTCCCCAAAGAATCTTGCTTCCAGCTCTTTGGGAAGCTAAGAAACAACTCGCTCTGCATTGGGCTCTTACAGCCTACCGGGAACATCCCTTACAAAGGGCTGTGAAACGCAGTTTCTTTGCAGGCCTGATCTGGCTGAAGTAGAACTTCTGCTGTGGGTGTGCTACATTGCCCTAGAGCTTCAAGGCACAAAGTGCTGAATTGTTTCCAAAGACAGAGATAGTCCCCAAAGCATCTTGCTTCCAGCTCTTTGGGAAGCTAAGAAACAACTCGTTCTGCATTGGGCTCTTACAGCCTACCGGGAACATCCCTTACAAAGGGCTGTGAAACGCAGTTTCTTTGCAGGCCTGATCTGGCTGAAGTAGAACTTCTGCTGTGGGTGTGCTACATTGCCCTAGAGCTTCAAGGCACAAAGTGCTGAATTGTTTCCAAAGACAGAGATAGTCCCCAAAGCATCTTGCTTCCAGCTCTTTGGGAAGCTAAGAAACAACTCGTTCTGCATTGGGCTCTTACAGCCTACCGGGAACATCCCTTACAAAGGGCTGTGAAACGCAGTTTCTTTGCAGGCCTGATCTGGCTGAAGTAGAACTTCTGCTGTGGGTGTGCTACATTGCCCTAGAGCTTCAAGGCACAAAGTGCTGAATTGTTTCCAAAGACAGAGATAGTCCCCAAAGCATCTTGCTTCCAGCTCTTTGGGAAGCTAAGAAACAACTCGTTCTGCATTGGGCTCTTACAGCCTACCGGGAACATCCCTTACAAAGGGCTGTGAAACGCAGTTTCTTTGCAGGCCTGATCTGGCTGAAGTAGAACTTCTGCTGTGGGTCTGCTACATTGCCCTAGAGCTTCAAGGCACAAAGTGCTGAATTGTTTCCAAAGACAGAGATAGTCCCCAAAGCATCTTGCTTCCAGCTCTTTGGGAAGCTAAGAAACAACTCGTTCTGCATTGGGCTCTTACAGCCTACCGGGAACATCCCTTACAAAGGGCTGTGAAACGCAGTTTCTTTGCAGGCCTGATCTGGCTGAAGTAGAACTTCTGCTGTGGGTGTGCTACATTGCCCTAGAGCTTCAAGGCACAAAGTGCTGAATTGTTTCCAAAGACAGAGATAGTCCCCAAAGCATCTTGCTTCCAGCTCTTTGGGAAGCTAAGAAACAACTCGTTCTGCATTGGGCTCTTACAGCCTACCGGGAACATCCCTTACAAAGGGCTGTGAAACGCAGTTTCTTTGCAGGCCTGATCTGGCTGAAGTAGAACTTCTGCTGTGGGTGTGCTACATTGCCCTAGAGCTTCAAGGCACAAAGTGCTGAATTGTTTCCAAAGACAGAGATAGTCCCCAAAGCATCTTGCTTCCAGCTCTTTGGGAAGCTAAGAAACAACTCGCTCTGCATTGGGCTCTTACAGCCTACCGGGAACATCCCTTACAAAGGGCTGTGAAACGCAGTTTCTTTGCAGGCCTGATCTGGCTGAAGTAGAACTTCTGCTGTGGGTGTGCTACATTGCCCTAGAGCTTCAAGGCACAAAGTGCTGAATTGTTTCCAAAGACAGAGATAGTCCCCAAAGCATCTTGCTTCCAGCTCTTTGGGAAGCTAAGAAACAACTCGTTCTGCATTGGGCTCTTACAGCCTACCGGGAACATCCCTTACAAAGGGCTGTGAAACGCAGTTTCTTTGCCGGCCTGATCTGGCTGAAGTAGAACTTCTGCTGTGGGTGTGCTACATTGCCCTAGAGCTTCAAGGCACAAAGTGCTGAATTGTTTCCAAAGACAGAGATAGTCCCCAAAGCATCTTGCTTCCAGCTCTTTGGGAAGCTAAGAAACAACTCGTTCTGCATTGGGCTCTTACAGCCTACCGGGAACATCCCTTACAAAGGGCTGTGAAACGCAGTTTCTTTGCAGGCCTGATCTGGCTGAAGTAGAACTTCTGCTGTGGGTGTGCTACATTGCCCTAGAGCTTCAAGGCACAAAGTGCTGAATTGTTTCCAAAGACAGAGATAGTCCCCAAAGCATCTTGCTTCCAGCTCTTTGGGAAGCTAAGAAACAACTCGTTCTGCATTGGGCTCTTACAGCCTACCGGGAACATCCCTTACAAAGGGCTGTGAAACGCAGTTTCTTTGCAGGCCTGATCTGGCTGAAGTAGAACTTCTGCTGTGGGTGTGCTACATTGCCCTAGAGCTTCAAGGCACAAAGTGCTGAATTGTTTCCAAAGACAGAGATAGTCCCCAAAGCATCTTGCTTCCAGCTCTTTGGGAAGCTAAGAAACAACTCGCTCTGCATTGGGCTCTTACAGCCTACCGGGAACATCCCTTACAAAGGGCTGTGAAACGCAGTTTCTTTGCAGGCCTGATCTGGCTGAAGTAGAACTTCTGCTCTGGGTGTGCTACATTGCCCTAGAGCTTCAAGGCACAAAGTGCTGAATTGTTTCCAAAGACAGAGATAGTCCCCAAAGCATCTTGCTTCCAGCTCTTTGGGAAGCTAAGAAACAACTCGTTCTGCATTGGGCTCTTACACCCTACCGGGAACATCCCTTACAAAGGGCTGTGAAACGCAGTTTCTTTGCAGGCCTGATCTGGCTGAAGTAGAACTTCTGCTCTGGGTGTGCTACATTGCCCTAGAGCTTCAAGGCACAAAGTGCTGAATTGTTTCCAAAGACAGAGATAGTCCCCAAAGCATCTTGCTTCCAGCTCTTTGGGAAGCTAAGAAACAACTCGTTCTGCATTGGGCTCTTACAGCCTACCGGGAACATCCCTTACAAAGGGCTGTGAAACGCAGTTTCTTTGCAGGCCTGATCTGGCTGAAGTAGAACTTCTGCTGTGGGTGTGCTACATTGCCCTAGAGCTTCAAGGCACAAAGTGCTGAATTGTTTCCAAAAACAGAGATAGTCCCCAAAGCATCTTGCTTCCAGCTCTTTGGGAAGCTAAGAAACAACTCGTTCTGCATTGGGCTCTTACAGCCTACCGGGAACATCCCTTACAAAGGGCTGTGAAACGCAGTTTCTTTGCAGGCCTGATCTGGCTGAAGTAGAACTTCTGCTCTGGGTGTGCTACATTGCCCTAGAGCTTCAAGGCACAAAGTGCTGAATTGTTTCCAAAGACAGAGATAGTCCCCAAAGCATCTTGCTTCCAGCTCTTTGGGAAGCTAAGAAACAACTCGTTCTGCATTGGGCTCTTACAGCCTACCGGGAACATCCCTTACAAAGGGCTGTGAAACGCAGTTTCTTTGCAGGCCTGATCTGGCTGAAGCAGAACTTCTGCTGTGGGTGTGCTACATTGCCCTAGAGCTTCAAGGCACAAAGTGCTGAATTGTTTCCAAAGACAGAGATAGTCCCCAAAGCATCTTGCTTCCAGCTCTTTGGGAAGCTAAGAAACAACTCGCTCTGCATTGGGCTCTTACAGCCTACCGGGAACATCCCTTACAAAGGGCTGTGAAACGCAGTTTCTTTGCAGGCCTGATCTGGCTGAAGTAGAACTTCTGCTGTGGGTGTGCTACATTGCCCTAGAGCTTCAAGGCACAAAGTGCTGAATTGTTTCCAAAGACAGAGATAGTCCCCAAAGCATCTTGCTTCCAGCTCTTTGGGAAGCTAAGAAACAACTCGCTCTGCATTGGGCTCTTACAGCCTACCGGGAACATCCCTTACAAAGGGCTGTGAAACGCAGTTTCTTTGCAGGCCTGATCTGGCTGAAGTAGAACTTCTGCTCTGGGTGTGCTACATTGCCCTAGAGCTTCAAGGCACAAAGTGCTGAATTGTTTCCAAAGACAGAGATAGTCCCCAAAGCATCTTGCTTCCAGCTCTTTGGGAAGCTAAGAAACAACTCGTTCTGCATTGGGCTCTTACAGCCTACCGGGAACATCCCTTACAAAGGGCTGTGAAACGCAGTTTCTTTGCAGGCCTGATCTGGCTGAAGTAGAACTTCTGCTGTGGGTGTGCTACATTGCCCTAGAGCTTCAAGGCACAAAGGGCTGAATTGTTTCCAAAGACAGAGATAGTCCCCAAAGCATCTTGCTTCCAGCTCTTTGGGAAGCTAAGAAACAACTCGCTCTGCATTGGGCTCTTACAGCCTACCGGGAACATCCCTTACAAAGGGCTGTGAAACGCAGTTTCTTTGCAGGCCTGATCTGGCTGAAGTAGAACTGCTGTGGGTGTGCTACATTGCCCTAGAGCTTCAAGGCACAAAGTGCTGAATTGTTTCCAAAGACAGAGATAGTCCCCAAAGCATCTTGCTTCCAGCTCTTTGGGAAGCTAAGAAACAACTCGTTCTGCATTGGGCTCTTACAGCCTACCGGGAACATCCCTTACAAAGGGCTGTGAAACGCAGTTTCTTTGCAGGCCTGATCTGGCTGAAGTAGAACTTCTGCTGTGGGTGTGCTACATTGCCCTAGAGCTTCAAGGCACAAAGGGCTGAATTGTTTCCAAAGACAGAGATAGTCCCCAAAGCATCTTGCTTCCAGCTCTTTGGGAAGCTAAGAAACAACTCGCTCTGCATTGGGCTCTTACAGCCTACCGGGAACATCCCTTACAAAGGGCTGTGAAACGCAGTTTCTTTGCAGGCCTGATCTGGCTGAAGTAGAACTTCTGCTGTGGGTGTGCTACATTGCCCTAGAGCTTCAAGGCACAAAGTGCTGAATTGTTTCCAAAGACAGAGATAGTCCCCAAAGCATCTTGCTTCCAGCTCTTTGGGAAGCTAAGAAACAACTCGCTCTGCATTGGGCTCTTACAGCCTACCGGGAACATCCCTTACAAAGGGCTGTGAAACGCAGTTTCTTTGCCGGCCTGATCTGGCTGAAGTAGAACTTCTGCTGTGGGTGTGCTACATTGCCCTAGAGCTTCAAGGCACAAAGTGCTGAATTGTTTCCAAAGACAGAGATAGTCCCCAAAGCATCTTGCTTCCAGCTCTTTGGGAAGCTAAGAAACAACTCGCTCTGCATTGGGCTCTTACAGCCTACCGGGAACATCCCTTACAAAGGGCTGTGAAACGCAGTTTCTTTGCAGGCCTGATCTGGCTGAAGTAGAACTTCTGCTGTGGGTGTGCTACATTGCCCTAGAGCTTCAAGGCACAAAGTGCTGAATTGTTTCCAAAGACAGAGATAGTCCCCAAAGCATCTTGCTTCCAGCTCTTTGGGAAGCTAAGAAACAACTCGTTCTGCATTGGGCTCTTACAGCCTACCGGGAACATCCCTTACAAAGGGCTGTGAAACGCAGTTTCTTTGCCGGCCTGATCTGGCTGAAGTAGAACTTCTGCTGTGGGTGTGCTACATTGCCCTAGAGCTTCAAGGCACAAAGTGCTGAATTGTTTCCAAAGACAGAGATAGTCCCCAAAGCATCTTGCTTCCAGCTCTTTGGGAAGCTAAGAAACAACTCGTTCTGCATTGGGCTCTTACAGCCTACCGGGAACATCCCTTACAAAGGGCTGTGAAACGCAGTTTCTTTGCAGGCCTGATCTGGCTGAAGTAGAACTTCTGCTCTGGGTGTGCTACATTGCCCTAGAGCTTCAAGGCACAAAGTGCTGAATTGTTTCCAAAGACAGAGATAGTCCCCAAAGCATCTTGCTTCCAGCTCTTTGGGAAGCTAAGAAACAACTCGTTCTGCATTGGGCTCTTACAGCCTACCGGGAACATCCCTTACAAAGGGCTGTGAAACGCAGTTTCTTTGCCGGCCTGATCTGGCTGAAGTAGAACTTCTGCTGTGGGTGTGCTACATTGCCCTAGAGCTTCAAGGCACAAAGTGCTGAATTGTTTCCAAAGACAGAGATAGTCCCCAAAGCATCTTGCTTCCAGCTCTTTGGGAAGCTAAGAAACAACTCGTTCTGCATTGGGCTCTTACAGCCTACCGGGAACATCCCTTACAAAGGGCTGTGAAACGCAGTTTCTTTGCAGGCCTGATCTGGCTGAAGTAGAACTTCTGCTGTGGGTGTGCTACATTGCCCTAGAGCTTCAAGGCACAAAGGGCTGAATTGTTTCCAAAGACAGAGATAGTCCCCAAAGCATCTTGCTTCCAGCTCTTTGGGAAGCTAAGAAACAACTCGCTCTGCATTGGGCTCTTACAGCCTACCGGGAACATCCCTTACAAAGGGCTGTGAAACGCAGTTTCTTTGCAGGCCTGATCTGGCTGAAGTAGAACTTCTGCTGTGGGTGTGCTACATTGCCCTAGAGCTTCAAGGCACAAAGTGCTGAATTGTTTCCAAAGACAGAGATAGTCCCCAAAGCATCTTGCTTCCAGCTCTTTGGGAAGCTAAGAAACAACTCGTTCTGCATTGGGCTCTTACAGCCTACCGGGAACATCCCTTACAAAGGGCTGTGAAACGCAGTTTCTTTGCAGGCCTGATCTGGCTGAAGTAGAACTTCTGCTGTGGGTGTGCTACATTGCCCTAGAGCTTCAAGGCACAAAGTGCTGAATTGTTTCCAAAGACAGAGATAGTCCCCAAAGCATCTTGCTTCCAGCTCTTTGGGAAGCTAAGAAACAACTCGCTCTGCATTGGGCTCTTACAGCCTACCGGGAACATCCCTTACAAAGGGCTGTGAAACGCAGTTTCTTTGCAGGCCTGATCTGGCTGAAGTAGAACTTCTGCTGTGGGTGTGCTACATTGCCCTAGAGCTTCAAGGCACAAAGTGCTGAATTGTTTCCAAAGACAGAGATAGTCCCCAAAGCATCTTGCTTCCAGCTCTTTGGGAAGCTAAGAAACAACTCGCTCTGCATTGGGCTCTTACAGCCTACCGGGAACATCCCTTACAAAGGGCTGTGAAACGCAGTTTCTTTGCCGGCCTGATCTGGCTGAAGTAGAACTTCTGCTGTGGGTGTGCTACATTGCCCTAGAGCTTCAAGGCACAAAGTGCTGAATTGTTTCCAAAGACAGAGATAGTCCCCAAAGCATCTTGCTTCCAGCTCTTTGGGAAGCTAAGAAACAACTCGCTCTGCATTGGGCTCTTACAGCCTACCGGGAACATCCCTTACAAAGGGCTGTGAAACGCAGTTTCTTTGCAGGCCTGATCTGGCTGAAGTAGAACTTCTGCTGTGGGTGTGCTACATTGCCCTAGAGCTTCAAGGCACAAAGTGCTGAATTGTTTCCAAAGACAGAGATAGTCCCCAAAGCATCTTGCTTCTAGCTCTTTGGGAAGCTAAGAAACAACTCGTTCTGCATTGGGCTCTTACAGCCTACCGGGAACATCCCTTACAAAGGGCTGTGAAACGCAGTTTCTTTGCCGGCCTGATCTGGCTGAAGTAGAACTTCTGCTGTGGGTGTGCTACATTGCCCTAGAGCTTCAAGGCACAAAGTGCTGAATTGTTTCCAAAGACAGAGATAGTCCCCAAAGCATCTTGCTTCCAGCTCTTTGGGAAGCTAAGAAACAACTCGTTCTGCATTGGGCTCTTACAGCCTACCGGGAACATCCCTTACAAAGGGCTGTGAAACGCAGTTTCTTTGCAGGCCTGATCTGGCTGAAGTAGAACTTCTGCTCTGGGTGTGCTACATTGCCCTAGAGCTTCAAGGCACAAAGTGCTGAATTGTTTCCAAAGACAGAGATAGTCCCCAAAGCATCTTGCTTCCAGCTCTTTGGGAAGCTAAGAAACAACTCGTTCTGCATTGGGCTCTTACAGCCTACCGGGAACATCCCTTACAAAGGGCTGTGAAACGCAGTTTCTTTGCCGGCCTGATCTGGCTGAAGTAGAACTTCTGCTGTGGGTGTGCTACATTGCCCTAGAGCTTCAAGGCACAAAGTGCTGAATTGTTTCCAAAGACAGAGATAGTCCCCAAAGCATCTTGCTTCCAGCTCTTTGGGAAGCTAAGAAACAACTCGTTCTGCATTGGGCTCTTACAGCCTACCGGGAACATCCCTTACAAAGGGCTGTGAAACGCAGTTTCTTTGCAGGCCTGATCTGGCTGAAGTAGAACTTCTGCTGTGGGTGTGCTACATTGCCCTAGAGCTTCAAGGCACAAAGGGCTGAATTGTTTCCAAAGACAGAGATAGTCCCCAAAGCATCTTGCTTCCAGCTCTTTGGGAAGCTAAGAAACAACTCGCTCTGCATTGGGCTCTTACAGCCTACCGGGAACATCCCTTACAAAGGGCTGTGAAACGCAGTTTCTTTGCAGGCCTGATCTGGCTGAAGTAGAACTTCTGCTGTGGGTGTGCTACATTGCCCTAGAGCTTCAAGGCACAAAGTGCTGAATTGTTTCCAAAGACAGAGATAGTCCCCAAAGCATCTTGCTTCCAGCTCTTTGGGAAGCTAAGAAACAACTCGTTCTGCATTGGGCTCTTACAGCCTACCGGGAACATCCCTTACAAAGGGCTGTGAAACGCAGTTTCTTTGCAGGCCTGATCTGGCTGAAGTAGAACTTCTGCTGTGGGTGTGCTACATTGCCCTAGAGCTTCAAGGCACAAAGGGCTGAATTGTTTCCAAAGACAGAGATAGTCCCCAAAGCATCTTGCTTCCAGCTCTTTGGGAAGCTAAGAAACAACTCGCTCTGCATTGGGCTCTTACAGCCTACCGGGAACATCCCTTACAAAGGGCTGTGAAACGCAGTTTCTTTGCAGGCCTGATCTGGCTGAAGTAGAACTTCTGCTGTGGGTGTGCTACATTGCCCTAGAGCTTCAAGGCACAAAGTGCTGAATTGTTTCCAAAGACAGAGATAGTCCCCAAAGCATCTTGCTTCCAGCTCTTTGGGAAGCTAAGAAACAACTCGCTCTGCATTGGGCTCTTACAGCCTACCGGGAACATCCCTTACAAAGGGCTGTGAAACGCAGTTTCTTTGCCGGCCTGATCTGGCTGAAGTAGAACTTCTGCTGTGGGTGTGCTACATTGCCCTAGAGCTTCAAGGCACAAAGTGCTGAATTGTTTCCAAAGACAGAGATAGTCCCCAAAGCATCTTGCTTCCAGCTCTTTGGGAAGCTAAGAAACAACTCGCTCTGCATTGGGCTCTTACAGCCTACCGGGAACATCCCTTACAAAGGGCTGTGAAACGCAGTTTCTTTGCAGGCCTGATCTGGCTGAAGTAGAACTTCTGCTGTGGGTGTGCTACATTGCCCTAGAGCTTCAAGGCACAAAGTGCTGAATTGTTTCCAAAGACAGAGATAGTCCCCAAAGCATCTTGCTTCCAGCTCTTTGGGAAGCTAAGAAACAACTCGTTCTGCATTGGGCTCTTACAGCCTACCGGGAACATCCCTTACAAAGGGCTGTGAAACGCAGTTTCTTTGCCGGCCTGATCTGGCTGAAGTAGAACTTCTGCTGTGGGTGTGCTACATTGCCCTAGAGCTTCAAGGCACAAAGTGCTGAATTGTTTCCAAAGACAGAGATAGTCCCCAAAGCATCTTGCTTCCAGCTCTTTGGGAAGCTAAGAAACAACTCGTTCTGCATTGGGCTCTTACAGCCTACCGGGAACATCCCTTACAAAGGGCTGTGAAACGCAGTTTCTTTGCAGGCCTGATCTGGCTGAAGTAGAACTTCTGCTCTGGGTGTGCTACATTGCCCTAGAGCTTCAAGGCACAAAGTGCTGAATTGTTTCC
This sequence comes from Equus asinus, assembly GCF_041296235.1. Taxonomy (NCBI): domain Eukaryota; kingdom Metazoa; phylum Chordata; class Mammalia; order Perissodactyla; family Equidae; genus Equus; species Equus asinus. The sequence goes on along the minus strand of NW_027225518.1, from coordinate 62,959 downwards.
AAAGACAGAGATAGTCCCCAAAGCATCTTGCTTCCAGCTCTTTGGGAAGCTAAGAAACAACTCGTTCTGCATTGGGCTCTTACAGCCTACCGGGAACATCCCTTACAAAGGGCTGTGAAACGCAGTTTCTTTGCCGGCCTGATCTGGCTGAAGTAGAACTTCTGCTGTGGGTGTGCTACATTGCCCTAGAGCTTCAAGGCACAAAGTGCTGAATTGTTTCCAAAGACAGAGATAGTCCCCAAAGCATCTTGCTTCCAGCTCTTTGGGAAGCTAAGAAACAACTCGTTCTGCATTGGGCTCTTACAGCCTACCGGGAACATCCCTTACAAAGGGCTGTGAAACGCAGTTTCTTTGCAGGCCTGATCTGGCTGAAGTAGAACTTCTGCTGTGGGTGTGCTACATTGCCCTAGAGCTTCAAGGCACAAAGGGCTGAATTGTTTCCAAAGACAGAGATAGTCCCCAAAGCATCTTGCTTCCAGCTCTTTGGGAAGCTAAGAAACAACTCGCTCTGCATTGGGCTCTTACAGCCTACCGGGAACATCCCTTACAAAGGGCTGTGAAACGCAGTTTCTTTGCAGGCCTGATCTGGCTGAAGTAGAACTTCTGCTGTGGGTGTGCTACATTGCCCTAGAGCTTCAAGGCACAAAGTGCTGAATTGTTTCCAAAGACAGAGATAGTCCCCAAAGCATCTTGCTTCCAGCTCTTTGGGAAGCTAAGAAACAACTCGTTCTGCATTGGGCTCTTACAGCCTACCGGGAACATCCCTTACAAAGGGCTGTGAAACGCAGTTTCTTTGCAGGCCTGATCTGGCTGAAGTAGAACTTCTGCTGTGGGTGTGCTACATTGCCCTAGAGCTTCAAGGCACAAAGTGCTGAATTGTTTCCAAAGACAGAGATAGTCCCCAAAGCATCTTGCTTCCAGCTCTTTGGGAAGCTAAGAAACAACTCGCTCTGCATTGGGCTCTTACAGCCTACCGGGAACATCCCTTACAAAGGGCTGTGAAACGCAGTTTCTTTGCAGGCCTGATCTGGCTGAAGTAGAACTTCTGCTGTGGGTGTGCTACATTGCCCTAGAGCTTCAAGGCACAAAGTGCTGAATTGTTTCCAAAGACAGAGATAGTCCCCAAAGCATCTTGCTTCCAGCTCTTTGGGAAGCTAAGAAACAACTCGCTCTGCATTGGGCTCTTACAGCCTACCGGGAACATCCCTTACAAAGGGCTGTGAAACGCAGTTTCTTTGCCGGCCTGATCTGGCTGAAGTAGAACTTCTGCTGTGGGTGTGCTACATTGCCCTAGAGCTTCAAGGCACAAAGTGCTGAATTGTTTCCAAAGACAGAGATAGTCCCCAAAGCATCTTGCTTCCAGCTCTTTGGGAAGCTAAGAAACAACTCGCTCTGCATTGGGCTCTTACAGCCTACCGGGAACATCCCTTACAAAGGGCTGTGAAACGCAGTTTCTTTGCAGGCCTGATCTGGCTGAAGTAGAACTTCTGCTGTGGGTGTGCTACATTGCCCTAGAGCTTCAAGGCACAAAGTGCTGAATTGTTTCCAAAGACAGAGATAGTCCCCAAAGCATCTTGCTTCCAGCTCTTTGGGAAGCTAAGAAACAACTCGTTCTGCATTGGGCTCTTACAGCCTACCGGGAACATCCCTTACAAAGGGCTGTGAAACGCAGTTTCTTTGCCGGCCTGATCTGGCTGAAGTAGAACTTCTGCTGTGGGTGTGCTACATTGCCCTAGAGCTTCAAGGCACAAAGTGCTGAATTGTTTCCAAAGACAGAGATAGTCCCCAAAGCATCTTGCTTCCAGCTCTTTGGGAAGCTAAGAAACAACTCGTTCTGCATTGGGCTCTTACAGCCTACCGGGAACATCCCTTACAAAGGGCTGTGAAACGCAGTTTCTTTGCAGGCCTGATCTGGCTGAAGTAGAACTTCTGCTCTGGGTGTGCTACATTGCCCTAGAGCTTCAAGGCACAAAGTGCTGAATTGTTTCCAAAGACAGAGATAGTCCCCAAAGCATCTTGCTTCCAGCTCTTTGGGAAGCTAAGAAACAACTCGTTCTGCATTGGGCTCTTACAGCCTACCGGGAACATCCCTTACAAAGGGCTGTGAAACGCAGTTTCTTTGCCGGCCTGATCTGGCTGAAGTAGAACTTCTGCTGTGGGTGTGCTACATTGCCCTAGAGCTTCAAGGCACAAAGTGCTGAATTGTTTCCAAAGACAGAGATAGTCCCCAAAGCATCTTGCTTCCAGCTCTTTGGGAAGCTAAGAAACAACTCGTTCTGCATTGGGCTCTTACAGCCTACCGGGAACATCCCTTACAAAGGGCTGTGAAACGCAGTTTCTTTGCAGGCCTGATCTGGCTGAAGTAGAACTTCTGCTCTGGGTGTGCTACATTGCCCTAGAGCTTCAAGGCACAAAGTGCTGAATTGTTTCCAAAGACAGAGATAGTCCCCAAAGCATCTTGCTTCCAGCTCTTTGGGAAGCTAAGAAACAACTCGTTCTGCATTGGGCTCTTACAGCCTACCGGGAACATCCCTTACAAAGGGCTGTGAAACGCAGTTTCTTTGCAGGCCTGATCTGGCTGAAGTAGAACTTCTGCTGTGGGTGTGCTACATTGCCCTAGAGCTTCAAGGCACAAAGGGCTGAATTGTTTCCAAAGACAGAGATAGTCCCCAAAGCATCTTGCTTCCAGCTCTTTGCGAAGCTAAGAAACAACTCGCTCTGCATTGGGCTCTTACAGCCTACCGGGAACATCCCTTACAAAGGGCTGTGAAACGCAGTTTCTTTGCCGGCCTGATCTGGCTGAAGTAGAACTTCTGCTGTGGGTGTGCTACATTGCCCTAGAGCTTCAAGGCACAAAGTGCTGAATTGTTTCCAAAGACAGAGATAGTCCCCAAAGCATCTTGCTTCCAGCTCTTTGGGAAGCTAAGAAACAACTCGCTCTGCATTGGGCTCTTACAGCCTACCGGGAACATCCCTTACAAAGGGCTGTGAAACGCAGTTTCTTTGCAGGCCTGATCTGGCTGAAGTAGAACTTCTGCTGTGGGTGTGCTACATTGCCCTAGAGCTTCAAGGCACAAAGTGCTGAATTGTTTCCAAAGACAGAGATAGTCCCCAAAGCATCTTGCTTCCAGCTCTTTGGGAAGCTAAGAAACAACTCGTTCTGCATTGGGCTCTTACAGCCTACCGGGAACATCCCTTACAAAGGGCTGTGAAACGCAGTTTCTTTGCCGGCCTGATCTGGCTGAAGTAGAACTTCTGCTGTGGGTGTGCTACATTGCCCTAGAGCTTCAAGGCACAAAGTGCTGAATTGTTTCCAAAGACAGAGATAGTCCCCAAAGCATCTTGCTTCCAGCTCTTTGGGAAGCTAAGAAACAACTCGTTCTGCATTGGGCTCTTACAGCCTACCGGGAACATCCCTTACAAAGGGCTGTGAAACGCAGTTTCTTTGCAGGCCTGATCTGGCTGAAGTAGAACTTCTGCTCTGGGTGTGCTACATTGCCCTAGAGCTTCAAGGCACAAAGTGCTGAATTGTTTCCAAAGACAGAGATAGTCCCCAAAGCATCTTGCTTCCAGCTCTTTGGGAAGCTAAGAAACAACTCGTTCTGCATTGGGCTCTTACAGCCTACCGGGAACATCCCTTACAAAGGGCTGTGAAACGCAGTTTCTTTGCCGGCCTGATCTGGCTGAAGTAGAACTTCTGCTGTGGGTGTGCTACATTGCCCTAGAGCTTCAAGGCACAAAGTGCTGAATTGTTTCCAAAGACAGAGATAGTCCCCAAAGCATCTTGCTTCCAGCTCTTTGGGAAGCTAAGAAACAACTCGTTCTGCATTGGGCTCTTACAGCCTACCGGGAACATCCCTTACAAAGGGCTGTGAAACGCAGTTTCTTTGCAGGCCTGATCTGGCTGAAGTAGAACTTCTGCTGTGGGTGTGCTACATTGCCCTAGAGCTTCAAGGCACAAAGGGCTGAATTGTTTCCAAAGACAGAGATAGTCCCCAAAGCATCTTGCTTCCAGCTCTTTGGGAAGCTAAGAAACAACTCGCTCTGCATTGGGCTCTTACAGCCTACCGGGAACATCCCTTACAAAGGGCTGTGAAACGCAGTTTCTTTGCAGGCCTGATCTGGCTGAAGTAGAACTTCTGCTGTGGGTGTGCTACATTGCCCTAGAGCTTCAAGGCACAAAGTGCTGAATTGTTTCCAAAGACAGAGATAGTCCCCAAAGCATCTTGCTTCCAGCTCTTTGGGAAGCTAAGAAACAACTCGTTCTGCATTGGGCTCTTACAGCCTACCGGGAACATCCCTTACAAAGGGCTGTGAAACGCAGTTTCTTTGCAGGCCTGATCTGGCTGAAGTAGAACTTCTGCTGTGGGTGTGCTACATTGCCCTAGAGCTTCAAGGCACAAAGTGCTGAATTGTTTCCAAAGACAGAGATAGTCCCCAAAGCATCTTGCTTCCAGCTCTTTGGGAAGCTAAGAAACAACTCGCTCTGCATTGGGCTCTTACAGCCTACCGGGAACATCCCTTACAAAGGGCTGTGAAACGCAGTTTCTTTGCAGGCCTGATCTGGCTGAAGTAGAACTTCTGCTGTGGGTGTGCTACATTGCCCTAGAGCTTCAAGGCACAAAGTGCTGAATTGTTTCCAAAGACAGAGATAGTCCCCAAAGCATCTTGCTTCCAGCTCTTTGGGAAGCTAAGAAACAACTCGCTCTGCATTGGGCTCTTACAGCCTACCGGGAACATCCCTTACAAAGGGCTGTGAAACGCAGTTTCTTTGCCGGCCTGATCTGGCTGAAGTAGAACTTCTGCTGTGGGTGTGCTACATTGCCCTAGAGCTTCAAGGCACAAAGTGCTGAATTGTTTCCAAAGACAGAGATAGTCCCCAAAGCATCTTGCTTCCAGCTCTTTGGGAAGCTAAGAAACAACTCGCTCTGCATTGGGCTCTTACAGCCTACCGGGAACATCCCTTACAAAGGGCTGTGAAACGCAGTTTCTTTGCAGGCCTGATCTGGCTGAAGTAGAACTTCTGCTGTGGGTGTGCTACATTGCCCTAGAGCTTCAAGGCACAAAGTGCTGAATTGTTTCCAAAGACAGAGATAGTCCCCAAAGCATCTTGCTTCCAGCTCTTTGGGAAGCTAAGAAACAACTCGTTCTGCATTGGGCTCTTACAGCCTACCGGGAACATCCCTTACAAAGGGCTGTGAAACGCAGTTTCTTTGCCGGCCTGATCTGGCTGAAGTAGAACTTCTGCTGTGGGTGTGCTACATTGCCCTAGAGCTTCAAGGCACAAAGTGCTGAATTGTTTCCAAAGACAGAGATAGTCCCCAAAGCATCTTGCTTCCAGCTCTTTGGGAAGCTAAGAAACAACTCGTTCTGCATTGGGCTCTTACAGCCTACCGGGAACATCCCTTACAAAGGGCTGTGAAACGCAGTTTCTTTGCAGGCCTGATCTGGCTGAAGTAGAACTTCTGCTCTGGGTGTGCTACATTGCCCTAGAGCTTCAAGGCACAAAGTGCTGAATTGTTTCCAAAGACAGAGATAGTCCCCAAAGCATCTTGCTTCCAGCTCTTTGGGAAGCTAAGAAACAACTCGTTCTGCATTGGGCTCTTACAGCCTACCGGGAACATCCCTTACAAAGGGCTGTGAAACGCAGTTTCTTTGCCGGCCTGATCTGGCTGAAGTAGAACTTCTGCTGTGGGTGTGCTACATTGCCCTAGAGCTTCAAGGCACAAAGTGCTGAATTGTTTCCAAAGACAGAGATAGTCCCCAAAGCATCTTGCTTCCAGCTCTTTGGGAAGCTAAGAAACAACTCGTTCTGCATTGGGCTCTTACAGCCTACCGGGAACATCCCTTACAAAGGGCTGTGAAACGCAGTTTCTTTGCAGGCCTGATCTGGCTGAAGTAGAACTTCTGCTCTGGGTGTGCTACATTGCCCTAGAGCTTCAAGGCACAAAGTGCTGAATTGTTTCCAAAGACAGAGATAGTCCCCAAAGCATCTTGCTTCCAGCTCTTTGGGAAGCTAAGAAACAACTCGTTCTGCATTGGGCTCTTACAGCCTACCGGGAACATCCCTTACAAAGGGCTGTGAAACGCAGTTTCTTTGCAGGCCTGATCTGGCTGAAGTAGAACTTCTGCTGTGGGTGTGCTACATTGCCCTAGAGCTTCAAGGCACAAAGGGCTGAATTGTTTCCAAAGACAGAGATAGTCCCCAAAGCATCTTGCTTCCAGCTCTTTGCGAAGCTAAGAAACAACTCGCTCTGCATTGGGCTCTTACAGCCTACCGGGAACATCCCTTACAAAGGGCTGTGAAACGCAGTTTCTTTGCCGGCCTGATCTGGCTGAAGTAGAACTTCTGCTGTGGGTGTGCTACATTGCCCTAGAGCTTCAAGGCACAAAGTGCTGAATTGTTTCCAAAGACAGAGATAGTCCCCAAAGCATCTTGCTTCCAGCTCTTTGGGAAGCTAAGAAACAACTCGTTCTGCATTGGGCTCTTACAGCCTACCGGGAACATCCCTTACAAAGGGCTGTGAAACGCAGTTTCTTTGCAGGCCTGATCTGGCTGAAGTAGAACTTCTGCTGTGGGTGTGCTACATTGCCCTAGAGCTTCAAGGCACAAAGTGCTGAATTGTTTCCAAAGACAGAGATAGTCCCCAAAGCATCTTGCTTCCAGCTCTTTGGGAAGCTAAGAAACAACTCGTTCTGCATTGGGCTCTTACAGCCTACCGGGAACATCCCTTACAAAGGGCTGTGAAACGCAGTTTCTTTGCAGGCCTGATCTGGCTGAAGTAGAACTTCTGCTGTGGGTGTGCTACATTGCCCTAGAGCTTCAAGGCACAAAGTGCTGAATTGTTTCCAAAGACAGAGATAGTCCCCAAAGCATCTTGCTTCCAGCTCTTTGGGAAGCTAAGAAACAACTCGCTCTGCATTGGGCTCTTACAGCCTACCGGGAACATCCCTTACAAAGGGCTGTGAAACGCAGTTTCTTTGCAGGCCTGATCTGGCTGAAGTAGAACTTCTGCTGTGGGTGTGCTACATTGCCCTAGAGCTTCAAGGCACAAAGTGCTGAATTGTTTCCAAAGACAGAGATAGTCCCCAAAGCATCTTGCTTCCAGCTCTTTGGGAAGCTAAGAAACAACTCGTTCTGCATTGGGCTCTTACAGCCTACCGGGAACATCCCTTACAAAGGGCTGTGAAACGCAGTTTCTTTGCAGGCCTGATCTGGCTGAAGTAGAACTTCTGCTGTGGGTGTGCTACATTGCCCTAGAGCTTCAAGGCACAAAGTGCTGAATTGTTTCCAAAGACAGAGATAGTCCCCAAAGCATCTTGCTTCCAGCTCTTTGGGAAGCTAAGAAACAACTCGCTCTGCATTGGGCTCTCACAGCCTACCGGGAACATCCCTTACAAAGGGCTGTGAAACGCAGTTTCTTTGCAGGCCTGATCTGGCTGAAGTAGAACTTCTGCTGTGGGTGTGCTACATTGCCCTAGAGCTTCAAGGCACAAAGTGCTGAATTGTTTCCAAAGACAGAGATAGTCCCCAAAGCATCTTGCTTCCAGCTCTTTGGGAAGCTAAGAAACAACTCGCTCTGCATTGGGCTCTTACAGCCTACCGGGAACATCCCTTACAAAGGGCTGTGAAACGCAGTTTCTTTGCAGGCCTGATCTGGCTGAAGTAGAACTTCTGCTCTGGGTGTGCTACATTGCCCTAGAGCTTCAAGGCACAAAGTGCTGAATTGTTTCCAAAGACAGAGATAGTCCCCAAAGCATCTTGCTTCCAGCTCTTTGGGAAGCTAAGAAACAACTCGTTCTGCATTGGGCTCTTACAGCCTACCGGGAACATCCCTTACAAAGGGCTGTGAAACGCAGTTTCTTTGCCGGCCTGATCTGGCTGAAGTAGAACTTCTGCTGTGGGTGTGCTACATTGCCCTAGAGCTTCAAGGCACAAAGTGCTGAATTGTTTCCAAAGACAGAGATAGTCCCCAAAGCATCTTGCTTCCAGCTCTTTGGGAAGCTAAGAAACAACTCGTTCTGCATTGGGCTCTTACAGCCTACCGGGAACATCCCTTACAAAGGGCTGTGAAACGCAGTTTCTTTGCAGGCCTGATCTGGCTGAAGTAGAACTTCTGCTCTGGGTGTGCTACATTGCCCTAGAGCTTCAAGGCACAAAGTGCTGAATTGTTTCCAAAGACAGAGATAGTCCCCAAAGCATCTTGCTTCCAGCTCTTTGGGAAGCTAAGAAACAACTCGTTCTGCATTGGGCTCTTACAGCCTACCGGGAACATCCCTTACAAAGGGCTGTGAAACGCAGTTTCTTTGCAGGCCTGATCTGGCTGAAGTAGAACTTCTGCTGTGGGTGTGCTACATTGCCCTAGAGCTTCAAGGCACAAAGGGCTGAATTGTTTCCAAAGACAGAGATAGTCCCCAAAGCATCTTGCTTCCAGCTCTTTGCGAAGCTAAGAAACAACTCGCTCTGCATTGGGCTCTTACAGCCTACCGGGAACATCCCTTACAAAGGGCTGTGAAACGCAGTTTCTTTGCCGGCCTGATCTGGCTGAAGTAGAACTTCTGCTGTGGGTGTGCTACATTGCCCTAGAGCTTCAAGGCACAAAGTGCTGAATTGTTTCCAAAGACAGAGATAGTCCCCAAAGCATCTTGCTTCCAGCTCTTTGGGAAGCTAAGAAACAACTCGTTCTGCATTGGGCTCTTACAGCCTACCGGGAACATCCCTTACAAAGGGCTGTGAAACGCAGTTTCTTTGCAGGCCTGATCTGGCTGAAGTAGAACTTCTGCTGTGGGTGTGCTACATTGCCCTAGAGCTTCAAGGCACAAAGTGCTGAATTGTTTCCAAAGACAGAGATAGTCCCCAAAGCATCTTGCTTCCAGCTCTTTGGGAAGCTAAGAAACAACTCGTTCTGCATTGGGCTCTTACAGCCTACCGGGAACATCCCTTACAAAGGGCTGTGAAACGCAGTTTCTTTGCAGGCCTGATCTGGCTGAAGTAGAACTTCTGCTGTGGGTGTGCTACATTGCCCTAGAGCTTCAAGGCACAAAGTGCTGAATTGTTTCCAAAGACAGAGATAGTCCCCAAAGCATCTTGCTTCCAGCTCTTTGGGAAGCTAAGAAACAACTCGCTCTGCATTGGGCTCTTACAGCCTACCGGGAACATCCCTTACAAAGGGCTGTGAAACGCAGTTTCTTTGCAGGCCTGATCTGGCTGAAGTAGAACTTCTGCTGTGGGTGTGCTACATTGCCCTAGAGCTTCAAGGCACAAAGTGCTGAATTGTTTCCAAAGACAGAGATAGTCCCCAAAGCATCTTGCTTCCAGCTCTTTGGGAAGCTAAGAAACAACTCGCTCTGCATTGGGCTCTCGCAGCCTACCGGGAACATCCCTTACAAAGGGCTGTGAAACGCAGTTTCTTTGCAGGCCTGATCTGGCTGAAGTAGAACTTCTGCTGTGGGTGTGCTACATTGCCCTAGAGCTTCAAGGCACAAAGTGCTGAATTGTTTCCAAAGACAGAGATAGTCCCCAAAGCATCTTGCTTCCAGCTCTTTGGGAAGCTAAGAAACAACTCGCTCTGCATTGGGCTCTTACAGCCTACCGGGAACATCCCTTACAAAGGGCTGTGAAACGCAGTTTCTTTGCAGGCCTGATCTGGCTGAAGTAGAACTTCTGCTGTGGGTGTGCTACATTGCCCTAGAGCTTCAAGGCACAAAGTGCTGAATTGTTTCCAAAGACAGAGATAGTCCCCAAAGCATCTTGCTTCCAGCTCTTTGGGAAGCTAAGAAACAACTCGTTCTGCATTGGGCTCTTACAGCCTACCGGGAACATCCCTTACAAAGGGCTGTGAAACGCAGTTTCTTTGCAGGCCTGATCTGGCTGAAGTAGAACTTCTGCTGTGGGTGTGCTACATTGCCCTAGAGCTTCAAGGCACAAAGTGCTGAATTGTTTCCAAAGACAGAGATAGTCCCCAAAGCATCTTGCTTCCAGCTCTTTGGGAAGCTAAGAAACAACTCGCTCTGCATTGGGCTCTTACAGCCTACCGGGAACATCCCTTACAAAGGGCTGTGAAATGCAGTTTCTTTGCAGGCCTGATCTGGCTGAAGTAGAACTTCTGCTGTGGGTGTGCTACATTGCCCTAGAGCTTCAAGGCACAAAGTGCTGAATTGTTTCCAAAGACAGAGATAGTCCCCAAAGCATCTTGCTTCCAGCTCTTTGGGAAGCTAAGAAACAACTCGCTCTGCATTGGGCTCTTACAGCCTACCGGGAACATCCCTTACAAAGGGCTGTGAAACGCAGTTTCTTTGCAGGCCTGATCTGGCTGAAGTAGAACTTCTGCTCTGGGTGTGCTACATTGCCCTAGAGCTTCAAGGCACAAAGTGCTGAATTGTTTCCAAAGACAGAGATAGTCCCCAAAGCATCTTGCTTCCAGCTCTTTGGGAAGCTAAGAAACAACTCGCTCTGCATTGGGCTCTTACAGCCTACCCGGAACATCCCTTACAAAGGGCTGTGAAACGCAGTTTCTTTGCAGGCCTGATCTGGCTGAAGTAGAACTTCTGCTGTGGGTGTGCTACATTGCCCTAGAGCTTCAAGGCACAAAGTGCTGAATTGTTTCCAAAGACAGAGATAGTCCCCAAAGCATCTTGCTTCCAGCTCTTTGGGAAGCTAAGAACCAACTCGTTCTGCATTGGGCTCTTACAGCCTACCGGGAACATCCCTTACAAAGGGCTGTGAAACGCAGTTTCTTTGCCGGCCTGATCTGGCTGAAGTAGAACTTCTGCTGTGGGTGTGCTACATTGCCCTAGAGCTTCAAGGCACAAAGTGCTGAATTGTTTCCAAAGACAGAGATAGTCCCCAAAGCATCTTGCTTCCAGCTCTTTGGGAAGCTAAGAAACAACTCGTTCTGCATTGGGCTCTTACAGCCTACCGGGAACAAACCTTACAAAGGGCTGTGAAACGCAGTTTCTTTGCAGGCCTGATCTGGCTGAAGTAGAACTTCTGCTGTGGGTGTGCTACATTGCCCTAGAGCTTCAAGGCACAAAGTGCTGAATTGTTTCCAAAGACAGAGATAGTCCCCAAAGCATCTTGCTTCCAGCTCTTTGGGAAGCTAAGAAACAACTCGTTCTGCATTGGGCTCTTACAGCCTACCGGGAACATCCCTTACAAAGGGCTGTGAAACGCAGTTCTTTGCAGGCCTGATCTGGCTGAAGTAGAACTTCTGCTGTGGGTGTGCTACATTGCCCTAGAGCTTCAAGGCACAAAGTGCTGAATTGTTTCCAAAGACAGAGATAGTCCCCAAAGCATCTTGCTTCCAGCTCTTTGGGAAGCTAAGAAACAACTCGTTCTGCATTGGGCTCTTACAGCCTACCGGGAACAAACCTTACAAAGGGCTGTGAAACGCAGTTTCTTTGCAGGCCTGATCTGGCTGAAGTAGAACTTCTGCTGTGGGTGTGCTACATTGCCCTAGAGCTTCAAGGCACAAAGTGCTGAATTGTTTCCAAAGACAGAGATAGTCCCCAAAGCATCTTGCTTCCAGCTCTTTGGGAAGCTAAGAAACAACTCGTTCTGCATTGGGCTCTTACAGCCTACCGGGAACATCCCTTACAAAGGGCTGTGAAACGCAGTTCTTTGCAGGCCTGATCTGGCTGAAGTAGAACTTCTGCTGTGGGTGTGCTACATTGCCCTAGAGCTTCAAGGCACAAAGTGCTGAATTGTTTCCAAAGACAGAGATAGTCCCCAAAGCATCTTGCTTCCAGCTCTTTGGGAAGCTAAGAAACAACTCGCTCTGCATTGGGCTCTTACAGCCTACCGGGAACATCCCTTACAAAGGGCTGTGAAACGCAGTTTCTTTGCAGGCCTGATCTGGCTGAAGTAGAACTTCTGCTGTGGGTGTGCTACATTGCCCTAGAGCTTCAAGGCACAAAGTGCTGAATTGTTTCCAAAGACAGAGATAGTCCCCAAAGCATCTTGCTTCCAGCTCTTTGGGAAGCTAAGAAACAACTCGTTCTGCATTGGGCTCTTACAGCCTACCGGGAACATCCCTTACAAAGGGCTGTGAAACGCAGTTTCTTTGCAGGCCTGATCTGGCTGAAGTAGAACTTCTGCTCTGGGTGTGCTACATTGCCCTAGAGCTTCAAGGCACAAAGTGCTGAATTGTTTCCAAAGACAGAGATAGTCCCCAAAGCATCTTGCTTCCATCTCTTTGGGAAGCTAAGAAACAACTCGTTCTGCATTGGGTTCTTACAGCCTACCGGGAACATCCCTTACAAAGGGCTGTGAAACGCAGTTTCTTTGCCGGCCTGATCTGGCTGAAGTAGAACTTCTGCTGTGGGTGTGCTACATTGCCCTAGAGCTTCAAGGCACAAAGTGCTGAATTGTTTCCAAAGACAGAGATAGTCCCCAAAGCATCTTGCTTCCAGCTCTTTGGGAAGCTAAGAAACAACTCGCTCTGCATTGGGCTCTTACAGCCTACCGGGAACATCCCTTACAAAGGGCTGTGAAACGCAGTTTCTTTGCAGGCCTGATCTGGCTGAAGTAGAACTTCTGCTGTGGGTGTGCTACATTGCCCTAGAGCTTCAAGGCACAAAGTGCTGAATTGTTTCCAAAGACAGAGATAGTCCCCAAAGCATCTTGCTTCCATCTCTTTGGGAAGCTAAGAAACAACTCGTTCTGCATTGGGTTCTTACAGCCTACCGGGAACATCCCTTACAAAGGGCTGTGAAACGCAGTTTCTTTGCCGGCCTGATCTGGCTGAAGTAGAACTTCTGCTGTGGGTGTGCTACATTGCCCTAGAGCTTCAAGGCACAAAGTGGTGAATTGTTTCCAAAGACAGAGATAGTCCCCAAAGCATCTTGCTTCCAGCTCTTTGGGAAGCTAAGAAACAACTCGCTCTGCATTGGGCTCTTACAGCCTACCGGGAACATCCCTTACAAAGGGCTGTGAAACGCAGTTTCTTTGCAGGCCTGATCTGGCTGAAGTAGAACTTCTGCTCTGGGTGTGCTACATTGCCCTAGAGCTTCAAGGCACAAAGTGCTGAATTGTTTCCAAAGACAGAGATAGTCCCCAAAGCATCTTGCTTCCAGCTCTTTGGGAAGCTAAGAAACAACTCGCTCTGCATTGGGCTCTTACAGCCTACCGGGAACAAATCTTACAAAGGGCTGTGAAACGCAGTTTCTTTGCAGGCCTGATCTGGCTGAAGTAGAACTTCTGCTGTGGGTGTGCTACATTGCCCTAGAGCTTCAAGGCACAAAGTGCTGAATTGTTTCCAAAGACAGAGATAGTCCCCAAAGCATCTTGCTTCCAGCTCTTTGGGAAGCTAAGAAACAACTCGTTCTGCATTGGGCTCTTACAGCCTACCGGGAACATCCCTTACAAAGGGCTGTGAAACGCAGTTTCTTTGCAGGCCTGATCTGGCTGAAGTAGAACTTCTGCTGTGGGTGTGCTACATTGCCCTAGAGCTTCAAGGCACAAAGTGCTGAATTGTTTCCAAAGACAGAGATAGTCCCCAAAGCATCTTGCTTCCAGCTCTTTGGGAAGCTAAGAAACAACTCGCTCTGCATTGGGCTCTTACAGCCTACCGGGAACATCCCTTACAAAGGGCTGTGAAACGCAGTTTCTTTGCAACCTGATCTGGCTGAAGTAGAACTTCTGCTGTGGGTGTGCTACATTGCCCTAGAGCTTCAAGGCACAAAGTGCTGAATTGTTTCCAAAGACAGAGATAGTCCCCAAAGCATCTTGCTTCCAGCTCTTTGGGAAGCTAAGAAACAACTCGTTCTGCATTGGGCTCTTACAGCCTACCGGGAACATCCCTTACAAAGGGCTGTGAAACGCAGTTTCTTTGCAGGCCTGATCTGGCTGAAGTAGAACTTCTGCTGTGGGTGTGCTACATTGCCCTAGAGCTTCAAGGCACAAAGTGCTGAATTGTTTCCAAAGACAGAGATAGTCCCCAAAGCATCTTGCTTCCAGCTCTTTGGGAAGCTAAGAAACAACTCGCTCTGCATTGGGCTCTTACAGCCTACCGGGAACATCCCTTACAAAGGGCTGTGAAACGCAGTTTCTTTGCAGGCCTGATCTGGCTGAAGTAGAACTTCTGCTCTGGGTGTGCTACATTGCCCTAGAGCTTCAAGGCACAAAGTGCTGAATTGTTTCCAAAGACAGAGATAGTCCCCAAAGCATCTTGCTTCCAGCTCTTTGGGAAGCTAAGAAACAACTCGCTCTGCATTGGGCTCTTACAGCCTACCGGGAACATCCCTTACAAAGGGCTGTGAAACGCAGTTTCTTTGCAGGCCTGATCTGGCTGAAGTAGAACTTCTGCTGTGGGTGGGCTACATTGCCCTAGAGCTTCAAGGCACAAAGTGCTGAATTGTTTCCAAAGACAGAGATAGTCCCCAAAGCATCTTGCTTCCAGCTCTTTGGGAAGCTAAGAAACAACTCGTTCTGCATTGGGCTCTTACAGCCTACCGGGAACATCCCTTACAAAGGGCTGTGAAACGCAGTTTCTTTGCAGGCCTGATCTGGCTGAAGTAGAACTTCTGCTGTGGGTGTGCTACATTGCCCTAGAGCTTCAAGGCACAAAGTGCTGAATTGTTTCCAAAGACAGAGATAGTCCCCAAAGCATCTTGCTTCCAGCTCTTTGGGAAGCTAAGAAACAACTCGTTCTGCATTGGGCTCTTACAGCCTACCGGGAACATCCCTTACAAAGGGCTGTGAAACGCAGTTTCTTTGCAGGCCTGATCTGGCTGAAGTAGAACTTCTGCTGTGGGTGTGCTACATTGCCCTAGAGCTTCAAGGCACAAAGTGCTGAATTGTTTCCAAAGACAGAGATAGTCCACAAAGCATCTTGCTTCCAGCTCTTTGGGAAGCTAAGAAACAACTCGCTCTGCATTGGGCTCTTACAGCCTACCGGGAACATCCCTTACAAAGGGCTGTGAAACGCAGTTTCTTTGCAACCTGATCTGGCTGAAGTAGAACTTCTGCTGTGGGTGTGCTACATTGCCCTAGAGCTTCAAGGCACAAAGTGCTGAATTGTTTCCAAAGACAGAGATAGTCCCCAAAGCATCTTGCTTCCAGCTCTTTGGGAAGCTAAGAAACAACTCGTTCTGCATTGGGCTCTTACAGCCTACCGGGAACATCCCTTACAAAGGGCTGTGAAACGCAGTTTCTTTGCAGGCCTGATCTGGCTGAAGTAGAACTTCTGCTGTGGGTGTGCTACATTGCCCTAGAGCTTCAAGGCACAAAGTGCTGAATTGTTTCCAAAGACAGAGATAGTCCCCAAAGCATCTTGCTTCCAGCTCTTTGGGAAGCTAAGAAACAACTCGCTCTGCATTGGGCTCTTACAGCCTACCGGGAACATCCCTTACAAAGGGCTGTGAAACGCAGTTTCTTTGCAGGCCTGATCTGGCTGAAGTAGAACTTCTGCTGTGGGTGTGCTACATTGCCCTAGAGCTTCAAGGCACAAAGTGCTGAATTGTTTCCAAAGACAGAGATAGTCCCCAAAGCATCTTGCTTCCAGCTCTTTGGGAAGCTAAGAAACAACTCGCTCTGCATTGGGCTCTTACAGCCTACCGGGAACATCCCTTACAAAGGGCTGTGAAACGCAGTTTCTTTGCAGGCCTGATCTGGCTGAAGTAGAACTTCTGCTGTGGGTGGGCTACATTGCCCTAGAGCTTCAAGGCACAAAGTGCTGAATTGTTTCCAAAGACAGAGATAGTCCCCAAAGCATCTTGCTTCCAGCTCTTTGGGAAGCTAAGAAACAACTCGTTCTGCATTGGGCTCTTACAGCCTACCGGGAACATCCCTTACAAAGGGCTGTGAAACGCAGTTTCTTTGCAGGCCTGATCTGGCTGAAGTAGAACTTCTGCTGTGGGTGTGCTACATTGCCCTAGAGCTTCAAGGCACAAAGTGCTGAATTGTTTCCAAAGACAGAGATAGTCCCCAAAGCATCTTGCTTCCAGCTCTTTGGGAAGCTAAGAAACAACTCGCTCTGCATTGGGCTCTTACAGCCTACCGGGAACATCCCTTACAAAGGGCTGTGAAACGCAGTTTCTTTGCAGGCCTGATCTGGCTGAAGTAGAACTTCTGCTCTGGGTGTGCTACATTGCCCTAGAGCTTCAAGGCACAAAGTGCTGAATTGTTTCCAAAGACAGAGATAGTCCCCAAAGCATCTTCCTTCCAGCTCTTTGGGAAGCTAAGAAACAACTCGCTCTGCATTGGGCTCTTACAGCCTACCGGGAACATCCCTTACAAAGGGCTGTGAAACGCAGTTTCTTTGCAGGCCTGATCTGGCTGAAGTAGAACTTCTGCTCTGGGTGTGCTACATTGCCCTAGAGCTTCAAGGCACAAAGTGCTGAATTGTTTCCAAAGACAGAGATAGTCCCCAAAGCATCTTGCTTCCAGCTCTTTGGGAAGCTAAGAAACAACTCGTTCTGCATTGGGTTCTTACAGCCTACCGGGAACATCCCTTACAAAGGGCTGTGAAACGCAGTTTCTTTGCCGGCCTGATCTGGCTGAAGTAGAACTTCTGCTGTGGGTGTGCTACATTGCCCTAGAGCTTCAAGGCACAAAGTGGTGAATTGTTTCCAAAGACAGAGATAGTCCCCAAAGCATCTTGCTTCCAGCTCTTTGGGAAGCTAAGAAACAACTCGCTCTGCATTGGGCTCTTACAGCCTACCGGGAACATCCCTTACAAAGGGCTGTGAAACGCAGTTTCTTTGCAGGCCTGATCTGGCTGAAGTAGAACTTCTGCTGTGGGTGTGCTACATTGCCCTAGAGCTTCAAGGCACAAAGTGCTGAATTGTTTCCAAAGACAGAGATAGTCCCCAAAGCATCTTGCTTCCAGCTCTTTGGGAAGCTAAGAAACAACTCGTTCTGCATTGGGCTCTTACAGCCTACCGGGAACAAACCTTACAAAGGGCTGTGAAACGCAGTTTCTTTGCAGGCCTGATCTGGCTGAAGTAGAACTTCTGCTGTGGGTGTGCTACATTGCCCTAGAGCTTCAAGGCACAAAGTGCTGAATTGTTTCCAAAGACAGAGATAGTCCACAAAGCATCTTGCTTCCAGCTCTTTGGGAAGCTAAGAAACAACTCGTTCTGCATTGGGCTCTTACAGCCTACCGGGAACATCCCTTACAAAGGGCTGTGAAACGCAGTTTCTTTGCAGGCCTGATCTGGCTGAAGTAGAACTTCTGCTGTGGGTGGGCTACATTGCCCTAGAGCTTCAAGGCACAAACTGCTGAATTGTTTCCAAAGACAGAGATAGGCCCCAAAGCATCTTGCTTCCATCTCTTTGGGAAGCTAAGAAACAACTCGTTCTGCATTGGGTTCTTACAGCCTACCGGGAACATACCTTACAAAGGGCTGTGAAACGCAGTTTCTTTGCCGGCCTGATCTGGCTGAAGTAGAACTTCTGCTGTGGGTGTGCTACATTGCCCTAGAGCTTCAAGGCACAAAGTGCTGAATTGTTTCCAAAGACAGAGATAGTCCCCAAAGCATCTTGCTTCCAGCTCTTTGGGAAGCTAAGAAACAACTCGCTCTGCATTGGGCTCTTACAGCCTACCGGGAACATCCCTTACAAAGGGCTGTGAAACGTAGTGTCTTTGCAACCTGATCTGGCTGAAGTAGAACTTCTGCTGTGGGTGTGCTACATTGCCCTAGAGCTTCAAGGCACAAAGTGCTGAATTGTTTCCAAAGACAGAGATAGTCCCCAAAGCATCTTGCTTCCAGCTCTTTGGGAAGCTAAGAAACAACTCGTTCTGCATTGGGTTCTTACAGCCTACCGGGAACATCCCTTACAAAGGGCTGTGAAACGCAGTTTCTTTGCCGGCCTGATCTGGCTGAAGTAGAACTTCTGCTGTGGGTGTGCTACATTGCCCTAGAGCTCCAAGGCACAAAGTGCTGAATTGTTTCCAAAGACAGAGATAGTCCCCAAAGCATCTTGCTTCCAGCTCTTTGGGAAGCTAAGAAACAACTCGCTCTGCATTGGGCTCTTACAGCCTACCGGGAACATCCCTTACAAAGGGCTGTGAAACGCAGTTTCTTTGCAGGCCTGATCTGGCTGAAGTAGAACTTCTGCTGTGGGTGTGCTACATTGCCCTAGAGCTTCAAGGCACAAAGTGCTGAATTGTTTCCAAAGACAGAGATAGTCCCCAAAGCATCTTGCTTCCAGCTCTTTGGGAAGCTAAGAAACAACTCGCTCTGCATTGGGCTCTTACAGCCTACCGGGAACATCCCTTACAAAGGGCTGTGAAACGCAGTTTCTTTGCAGGCCTGATCTGGCTGAAGTAGAACTTCTGCTGTGGGTGTGCTACATTGCCCTAGAGCTTCAAGGCACAAAGTGCTGAATTGTTTCCAAAGACAGAGATAGTCCACAAAGCATCTTGCTTCCAGCTCTTTGGGAAGCTAAGAAACAACTCGTTCTGCATTGGGCTCTTACAGCCTACCGGGAACATCCCTTACAAAGGGCTGTGAAACGCAGTTTCTTTGCAGGCCTGATCTGGCTGAAGTAGAACTTCTGCTGTGGGTGGGCTACATTGCCCTAGAGCTTCAAGGCACAAACTGCTGAATTGTTTCCAAAGACAGAGATAGTCCCCAAAGCATCTTGCTTCCATCTCTTTGGGAAGCTAAGAAACAACTCGTTCTGCATTGGGTTCTTACAGCCTACCGGGAACATCCCTTACAAAGGGCTGTGAAACGCAGTTTCTTTGCCGGCCTGATCTGGCTGAAGTAGAACTTCTGCTGTGGGTGTGCTACATTGCCCTAGAGCTTCAAGGCACAAAGTGGTGAATTGTTTCCAAAGACAGAGATAGTCCCCAAAGCATCTTGCTTCCAGCTCTTTGGGAAGCTAAGAAACAACTCGCTCTGCATTGGGCTCTTACAGCCTACCGGGAACATCCCTTACAAAGGGCTGTGAAACGCAGTTTCTTTGCAGGCCTGATCTGGCTGAAGTAGAACTTCTGCTCTGGGTGTGCTACATTGCCCTAGAGCTTCAAGGCACAAAGTGCTGAATTGTTTCCAAAGACAGAGATAGTCCCCAAAGCATCTTGCTTCCAGCTCTTTGGGAAGCTAAGAAACAACTCGTTCTGCATTGGGCTCTTACAGCCTACCGGGAACATCCCTTACAAAGGGCTGTGAAACGCAGTTTCTTTGCAGGCCTGATCTGGCTGAAGTAGAACTTCTGCTGTGGGTGTGCTACATTGCCCTAGAGCTTCAAGGCACAAAGTGCTGAATTGTTTCCAAAGACAGAGATAGTCCCCAAAGCATCTTGCTTCCAGCTCTTTGGGAAGCTAAGAAACAACTCGCTCTGCATTGGGCTCTTACAGCCTACCGGGAACATCCCTTACAAAGGGCTGTGAAACGTAGTTTCTTTGCAACCTGATCTGGCTGAAGTAGAACTTCTGCTGTGGGTGTGCTACATTGCCCTAGAGCTTCAAGGCACAAAGTGCTGAATTGTTTCCAAAGACAGAGATAGTCCCCAAAGCATCTTGCTTCCAGCTCTTTGGGAAGCTAAGAAACAACTCGCTCTGCATTGGGCTCTTACAGCCTACCGGGAACATCCCTTACAAAGGGCTGTGAAACGCAGTTTCTTTGCAGGCCTTATCTGGCTGAAGTAGAACTTCTGCTGTGGGTGTGCTACATTGCCCTAGAGCTTCAAGGCACAAAGTGCTGAATTGTTTCCAAAGACAGAGATAGTCCCCAAAGCATCTTGCTTCCAGCTCTTTGGGAAGCTAAGAAACAACTCGTTCTGCATTGGGCTCTTACAGCCTACCGGGAACAAACCTTACAAAGGGCTGTGAAACGCAGTTTCTTTGCAGGCCTGATCTGGCTGAAGTAGAACTTCTGCTGTGGGTGTGCTACATTGCCCTAGAGCTTCAAGGCACAAAGTGCTGAATTGTTTCCAAAGACAGAGAT
Organism: Equus asinus; assembly: GCF_041296235.1. NCBI lineage: Eukaryota > Metazoa > Chordata > Mammalia > Perissodactyla > Equidae > Equus > Equus asinus. The sequence continues at coordinate 43,063 of NW_027225518.1, read as the reverse complement.
AGTCCCCAAAGCATCTTGCTTCCAGCTCTTTGGGAAGCTAAGAAACAACTCGTTCTGCATTGGGTTCTTACAGCCTACCGGGAACATCCCTTACAAAGGGCTGTGAAACGCAGTTTCTTTGCCGGCCTGATCTGGCTGAAGTAGAACTTCTGCTGTGGGTGTGCTACATTGCCCTAGAGCTTCAAGGCACAAAGTGCTGAATTGTTTCCAAAGACAGAGATAGTCCCCAAAGCATCTTGCTTCCAGCTCTTTGGGAAGCTAAGAAACAACTCGCTCTGCATTGGGCTCTTACAGCCTACCGGGAACATCCCTTACAAAGGGCTGTGAAACGCAGTTTCTTTGCAGGCCTGATCTGGCTGAAGTAGAACTTCTGCTCTGGGTGTGCTACATTGCCCTAGAGCTTCAAGGCACAAAGTGCTGAATTGTTTCCAAAGACAGAGATAGTCCCCAAAGCATCTTGCTTCCAGCTCTTTGGGAAGCTAAGAAACAACTCGTTCTGCATTGGGCTCTTACAGCCTACCGGGAACATCCCTTACAAAGGGCTGTGAAACGCAGTTTCTTTGCCGGCCTGATCTGGCTGAAGTAGAACTTCTGCTGTGGGTGTGCTACATTGCCCTAGAGCTTCAAGGCACAAAGTGCTGAATTGTTTCCAAAGACAGAGATAGTCCCCAAAGCATCTTGCTTCCAGCTCTTTGGGAAGCTAAGAAACAACTCGTTCTGCATTGGGCTCTTACAGCCTACCGGGAACAAACCTTACAAAGGGCTGTGAAACGCAGTTTCTTTGCAGGCCTGATCTGGCTGAAGTAGAACTTCTGCTCTGGGTGTGCTACATTGCCCTAGAGCTTCAAGGCACAAAGTGCTGAATTGTTTCCAAAGACAGAGATAGTCCCCAAAGCATCTTGCTTCCAGCTCTTTGGGAAGCTAAGAAACAACTCGTTCTGCATTGGGCTCTTACAGCCTACCGGGAACATCCCTTACAAAGGGCTGTGAAACGCAGTTTCTTTGCAGGCCTGATCTGGCTGAAGTAGAACTTCTGCTGTGGGTGGGCTACATTGCCCTAGAGCTTCAAGGCACAAACTGCTGAATTGTTTCCAAAGACAGAGATAGGCCCCAAAGCATCTTGCTTCCAGCTCTTTGGGAAGCTAAGAAACAACTCGCTCTGCATTGGGGTCTTACAGCCTACCGGGAACATCCCTTACAAAGGGCTGTGAAACGTAGTTTCTTTGCAGGCCTGATCTGGCTGAAGTAGAACTTCTGCTCTGGGTGTGCTACATTGCCCTAGAGCTTCAAGGCACAAAGTGGTGAATTGTTTCCAAAGACAGAGATAGTCCCCAAAGCATCTTGCTTCCAGCTCTTTGGGAAGCTAAGAAACAACTCGCTCTGCATTGGGCTCTTACAGCCTACCGGGAACATCCCTTACAAAGGGCTGTGAAACGCAGTTTCTTTGCAGGCCTGATCTGGCTGAAGTAGAACTTCTGCTGTGGGTGGGCTACATTGCCCTAGAGCTTCAAGGCACAAAGTGCTGAATTGTTTCCAAAGACAGAGATAGTCCCCAAAGCATCTTGCTTCCAGCTCTTTGGGAAGCTAAGAAACAACTCGTTCTGCATTGGGCTCTTACAGCCTACCGGGAACATCCCTTACAAAGGGCTGTGAAACGCAGTTTCTTTGCAGGCCTGATCTGGCTGAAGTAGAACTTCTGCTGTGGGTGTGCTACATTGCCCTAGAGCTTCAAGGCACAAAGTGCTGAATTGTTTCCAAAGACAGAGATAGTCCCCAAAGCATCTTGCTTCCAGCTCTTTGGGAAGCTAAGAAACAACTCGCTCTGCATTGGGCTCTTACAGCCTACCGGGAACATCCCTTACAAAGGGCTGTGAAACGCAGTTTCTTTGCAGGCCTGATCTGGCTGAAGTAGAACTTCTGCTCTGGGTGTGCTACATTGCCCTAGAGCTTCAAGGCACAAAGTGCTGAATTGTTTCCAAAGACAGAGATAGTCCCCAAAGCATCTTCCTTCCAGCTCTTTGGGAAGCTAAGAAACAACTCGCTCTGCATTGGGCTCTTACAGCCTACCGGGAACATCCCTTACAAAGGGCTGTGAAACGCAGTTTCTTTGCAGGCCTGATCTGGCTGAAGTAGAACTTCTGCTCTGGGTGTGCTAGATTGCCCTAGAGCTTCAAGGCACAAAGTGCTGAATTGTTTCCAAAGACAGAGATAGTCCCCAAAGCATCTTGCTTCCAGCTCTTTGGGAAGCTAAGAAACAACTCGTTCTGCATTGGGTTCTTACAGCCTACCGGGAACATCCCTTACAAAGGGCTGTGAAACGCAGTTTCTTTGCCGGCCTGATCTGGCTGAAGTAGAACTTCTGCTGTGGGTGTGCTACATTGCCCTAGAGCTTCAAGGCACAAAGTGGTGAATTGTTTCCAAAGACAGAGATAGTCCCCAAAGCATCTTGCTTCCAGCTCTTTGGGAAGCTAAGAAACAACTCGCTCTGCATTGGGCTCTTACAGCCTACCGGGAACATCCCTTACAAAGGGCTGTGAAACGCAGTTTCTTTGCAGGCCTGATCTGGCTGAAGTAGAACTTCTGCTGTGGGTGTGCTACATTGCCCTAGAGCTTCAAGGCACAAAGTGCTGAATTGTTTCCAAAGACAGAGATAGTCCCCAAAGCATCTTGCTTCCAGCTCTTTGGGAAGCTAAGAAACAACTCGTTCTGCATTGGGCTCTTACAGCCTACCGGGAACAAACCTTACAAAGGGCTGTGAAACGCAGTTTCTTTGCAGGCCTGATCTGGCTGAAGTAGAACTTCTGCTGTGGGTGTGCTACATTGCCCTAGAGCTTCAAGGCACAAAGTGCTGAATTGTTTCCAAAGACAGAGATAGTCCACAAAGCATCTTGCTTCCAGCTCTTTGGGAAGCTAAGAAACAACTCGTTCTGCATTGGGCTCTTACAGCCTACCGGGAACATCCCTTACAAAGGGCTGTGAAACGCAGTTTCTTTGCAGGCCTGATCTGGCTGAAGTAGAACTTCTGCTGTGGGTGGGCTACATTGCCCTAGAGCTTCAAGGCACAAACTGCTGAATTGTTTCCAAAGACAGAGATAGGCCCCAAAGCATCTTGCTTCCATCTCTTTGGGAAGCTAAGAAACAACTCGTTCTGCATTGGGTTCTTACAGCCTACCGGGAACATACCTTACAAAGGGCTGTGAAACGCAGTTTCTTTGCCGGCCTGATCTGGCTGAAGTAGAACTTCTGCTGTGGGTGTGCTACATTGCCCTAGAGCTTCAAGGCACAAAGTGCTGAATTGTTTCCAAAGACAGAGATAGTCCCCAAAGCATCTTGCTTCCAGCTCTTTGGGAAGCTAAGAAACAACTCGCTCTGCATTGGGCTCTTACAGCCTACCGGGAACATCCCTTACAAAGGGCTGTGAAACGTAGTTTCTTTGCAACCTGATCTGGCTGAAGTAGAACTTCTGCTGTGGGTGTACTACATTGCCCTAGAGCTTCAAGGCACAAAGTGCTGAATTGTTTCCAAAGACAGAGATAGTCCCCAAAGCATCTTGCTTCCAGCTCTTTGGGAAGCTAAGAAACAACTCGTTCTGCATTGGGTTCTTACAGCCTACCGGGAACATCCCTTACAAAGGGCTGTGAAACGCAGTTTCTTTGCCGGCCTGATCTGGCTGAAGTAGAACTTCTGCTGTGGGTGTGCTACATTGCCCTAGAGCTCCAAGGCACAAAGTGCTGAATTGTTTCCAAAGACAGAGATAGTCCCCAAAGCATCTTGCTTCCAGCTCTTTGGGAAGCTAAGAAACAACTCGCTCTGCATTGGGCTCTTACAGCCTACCGGGAACATCCCTTACAAAGGGCTGTGAAACGCAGTTTCTTTGCAGGCCTGATCTGGCTGAAGTAGAACTTCTGCTGTGGGTGTGCTACATTGCCCTAGAGCTTCAAGGCACAAAGTGCTGAATTGTTTCCAAAGACAGAGATAGTCCACAAAGCATCTTGCTTCCAGCTCTTTGGGAAGCTAAGAAACTACTCGTTCTGCATTGGGCTCTTACAGCCTACCGGGAACATCCCTTACAAAGGGCTGTGAAACGCAGTTTCTTTGCAGGCCTGATCTGGCTGAAGTAGAACTTCTGCTGTGGGTGGGCTACATTGCCCTAGAGCTTCAAGGCACAAACTGCTGAATTGTTTCCAAAGACAGAGATAGTCCCCAAAGCATCTTGCTTCCATCTCTTTGGGAAGCTAAGAAACAACTCGTTCTGCATTGGGTTCTTACAGCCTACCGGGAACATCCCTTACAAAGGGCTGTGAAACGCAGTTTCTTTGCCGGCCTGATCTGGCTGAAGTAGAACTTCTGCTGTGGGTGTGCTACATTGCCCTAGAGCTTCAAGGCACAAAGTGCTGAATTGTTTCCAAAGACAGAGATAGTCCCCAAAGCATCTTGCTTCCATCTCTTTGGGAAGCTAAGAAACAACTCGCTCTGCATTGGGCTCTTACAGCCTACCGGGAACATCCCTTACAAAGGGCTGTGAAACGCAGTTTCTTTGCAGGCCTGATCTGGCTGAAGTAGAACTTCTGCTGTGGGTGTGCTACATTGCCCTAGAGCTTCAAGGCACAAAGTGCTGAATTGTTTCCAAAGACAGAGATAGTCCACAAAGCATCTTGCTTCCAGCTCTTTGGGAAGCTAAGAAACAACTCGTTCTGCATTGGGCTCTTACAGCCTACCGGGAACATCCCTTACAAAGGGCTGTGAAACGCAGTTTCTTTGCAGGCCTGATCTGGCTGAAGTAGAACTTCTGCTGTGGGTGGGCTACATTGCCCTAGAGCTTCAAGGCACAAACTGCTGAATTGTTTCCAAAGACAGAGATAGTCCCCAAAGCATCTTGCTTCCATCTCTTTGGGAAGCTAAGAAACAACTCGTTCTGCATTGGGTTCTTACAGCCTACCGGGAACATCCCTTACAAAGGGCTGTGAAACGCAGTTTCTTTGCCGGCCTGATCTGGCTGAAGTAGAACTTCTGCTGTGGGTGTGCTACATTGCCCTAGAGCTTCAAGGCACAAAGTGGTGAATTGTTTCCAAAGACAGAGATAGTCCCCAAAGCATCTTGCTTCCAGCTCTTTGGGAAGCTAAGAAACAACTCGCTCTGCATTGGGCTCTTACAGCCTACCGGGAACATCCCTTACAAAGGGCTGTGAAACGCAGTTTCTTTGCAGGCCTGATCTGGCTGAAGTAGAACTTCTGCTCTGGGTGTGCTACATTGCCCTAGAGCTTCAAGGCACAAAGTGCTGAATTGTTTCCAAAGACAGAGATAGTCCCCAAAGCATCTTGCTTCCAGCTCTTTGGGAAGCTAAGAAACAACTCGTTCTGCATTGGGCTCTTACAGCCTACCGGGAACATCCCTTACAAAGGGCTGTGAAACGCAGTTTCTTTGCAGGCCTGATCTGGCTGAAGTAGAACTTCTGCTGTGGGTGTGCTACATTGCCCTAGAGCTTCAAGGCACAAAGTGCTGAATTGTTTCCAAAGACAGAGATAGTCCCCAAAGCATCTTGCTTCCAGCTCTTTGGGAAGCTAAGAAACAACTCGCTCTGCATTGGGCTCTTACAGCCTACCGGGAACATCCCTTACAAAGGGCTGTGAAACGTAGTTTCTTTGCAACCTGATCTGGCTGAAGTAGAACTTCTGCTGTGGGTGTGCTACATTGCCCTAGAGCTTCAAGGCACAAAGTGCTGAATTGTTTCCAAAGACAGAGATAGTCCCCAAAGCATCTTGCTTCCAGCTCTTTGGGAAGCTAAGAAACAACTCGCTCTGCATTGGGCTCTTACAGCCTACCGGGAACATCCCTTACAAAGGGCTGTGAAACGCAGTTTCTTTGCAGGCCTTATCTGGCTGAAGTAGAACTTCTGCTGTGGGTGTGCTACATTGCCCTAGAGCTTCAAGGCACAAAGTGCTGAATTGTTTCCAAAGACAGAGATAGTCCCCAAAGCATCTTGCTTCCAGCTCTTTGGGAAGCTAAGAAACAACTCGCTCTGCATTGGGCTCTTACAGCCTACCGGGAACAAACCTTACAAAGGGCTGTGAAACGCAGTTTCTTTGCAGGCCTGATCTGGCTGAAGTAGAACTTCTGCTGTGGGTGTGCTACATTGCCCTAGAGCTTCAAGGCACAAAGTGCTGAATTGTTTCCAAAGACAGAGATAGTCCCCAAAGCATCTTGCTTCCAGCTCTTTGGGAAGCTAAGAAACAACTCGTTCTGCATTGGGTTCTTACAGCCTACCGGGAACATCCCTTACAAAGGGCTGTGAAACGCAGTTTCTTTGCCGGCCTGATCTGGCTGAAGTAGAACTTCTGCTGTGGGTGTGCTACATTGCCCTAGAGCTTCAAGGCACAAAGTGCTGAATTGTTTCCAAAGACAGAGATAGTCCCCAAAGCATCTTGCTTCCAGCTCTTTGGGAAGCTAAGAAACAACTCGCTCTGCATTGGGCTCTTACAGCCTACCGGGAACATCCCTTACAAAGGGCTGTGAAACGCAGTTTCTTTGCAGGCCTGATCTGGCTGAAGTAGAACTTCTGCTCTGGGTGTGCTACATTGCCCTAGAGCTTCAAGGCACAAAGTGCTGAATTGTTTCCAAAGACAGAGATAGTCCCCAAAGCATCTTGCTTCCAGCTCTTTGGGAAGCTAAGAAACAACTCGTTCTGCATTGGGCTCTTACAGCCTACCGGGAACATCCCTTACAAAGGGCTGTGAAACGCAGTTTCTTTGCCGGAATGATCTGGCTGAAGTAGAACTTCTGCTGTGGGTGTGCTACATTGCCCTAGAGCTTCAAGGCACAAAGTGCTGAATTGTTTCCAAAGACAGAGATAGTCCCCAAAGCATCTTGCTTCCAGCTCTTTGGGAAGCTAAGAAACAACTCGTTCTGCATTGGGCTCTTACAGCCTACCGGGAACAAACCTTACAAAGGGCTGTGAAACGCAGTTTCTTTGCAGGCCTGATCTGGCTGAAGTAGAACTTCTGCTGTGGGTGGGCTACATTGCCCTAGAGCTTCAAGGCACAAACTGCTGAATTGTTTCCAAAGACAGAGATAGGCCCCAAAGCATCTTGCTTCCAGCTCTTTGGGAAGCTAAGAAACAACTCGCTCTGCATTGGGCTCTTACAGCCTACCGGGAACATCCCTTACAAAGGGCTGTGAAACGTAGTTTCTTTGCAGGCCTGATCTGGCTGAAGTAGAACTTCTGCTCTGGGTGTGCTACATTGCCCTAGAGCTTCAAGGCACAAAGTGCTGAATTGTTTCCAAAGACAGAGATAGTCCCCAAAGCATCTTGCTTCCAGCTCTTTGGGAAGCTAAGAAACAACTCGCTCTGCATTGGGCTCTTACAGCCTACCCGGAACATCCCTTACAAAGGGCTGTGAAACGCAGTTTCTTTGCAGGCCTGATCTGGCTGAAGTAGAACTTCTGCTGTGGGTGTGCTACATTGCCCTAGAGCTTCAAGGCACAAAGTGCTGAATTGTTTCCAAAGACAGAGATAGTCCCCAAAGCATCTTGCTTCCAGCTCTTTGGGAAGCTAAGAAACAACTCGTTCTGCATTGGGCTCTTACAGCCTACCGGGAACATCCCTTACAAAGGGCTGTGAAACGCAGTTTCTTTGCCGGCCTGATCTGGCTGAAGTAGAACTTCTGCTGTGGGTGTGCTACATTGCCCTAGAGCTTCAAGGCACAAAGTGCTGAATTGTTTCCAAAGACAGAGATAGTCCCCAAAGCATCTTGCTTCCAGCTCTTTGGGAAGCTAAGAAACAACTCGCTCTGCATTGGGCTCTTACAGCCTACCGGGAACATCCCTTACAAAGGGCTGTGAAACGCAGTTTCTTTGCAGGCCTGATCTGGCTGAAGTAGAACTTCTGCTCTGGGTGTGCTACATTGCCCTAGAGCTTCAAGGCACAAAGTGCTGAATTGTTTCCAAAGACAGAGATAGTCCCCAAAGCATCTTGCTTCCAGCTCTTTGGGAAGCTAAGAAACAACTCGCTCTGCATTGGGCTCATACAGCCTACCGGGAACATCCCTTACAAAGGGCTGTGAAACGCAGTTTCTTTGCAGGCCTGATCTGGCTGAAGTAGAACTTCTGCTCTGGGTGTGCTACATTGCCCTAGAGCTTCAAGGCACAAAGTGCTGAATTGTTTCCAAAGACAGAGATAGTCCCCAAAGCATCTTCCTTCCAGCTCTTTGGGAAGCTAAGAAACAACTCGTTCTGCATTGGGCTCTTACAGCCTACCGGGAACATCCCTTACAAAGGGCTGTGAAACGCAGTTTCTTTGCAGGCCTGATCTGGCTGAAGTAGAACTTCTGCTGTGGGTGTGCTACATTGCCCTAGAGCTTCAAGGCACAAAGTGCTGAATTGTTTCCAAAGACAGAGATAGTCCCCAAAGCATCTTGCTTCCAGCTCTTTGGGAAGCTAAGAAACAACTCGCTCTGCATTGGGCTCTTACAGCCTACCGGGAACATCCCTTACAAAGGGCTGTGAAACGTAGTTTCTTTGCAACCTGATCTGGCTGAAGTAGAACTTCTGCTGTGGGTGTGCTACATTGCCCTAGAGCTTCAAGGCACAAAGTGCTGAATTGTTTCCAAAGACAGAGATAGTCCCCAAAGCATCTTGCTTCCAGCTCTTTGGGAAGCTAAGAAACAACTCGTTCTGCATTGGGTTCTTACAGCCTACCGGGAACATCCCTTACAAAGGGCTGTGAAACGCAGTTTCTTTGCCGGCCTGATCTGGCTGAAGTAGAACTTCTGCTGTGGGTGTGCTACATTGCCCTAGAGCTTCAAGGCACAAAGTGCTGAATTGTTTCCAAAGACAGAGATAGTCCCCAAAGCATCTTGCTTCCAGCTCTTTGGGAAGCTAAGAAACAACTCGCTCTGCATTGGGCTCTTACAGCCTACCGGGAACATCCCTTACAAAGGGCTGTGAAACGCAGTTTCTTTGCAGGCCTGATCTGGCTGAAGTAGAACTTCTGCTCTGGGTGTGCTACATTGCCCTAGAGCTTCAAGGCACAAAGTGCTGAATTGTTTCCAAAGACAGAGATAGTCCCCAAAGCATCTTGCTTCCAGCTCTTTGGGAAGCTAAGAAACAACTCGTTCTGCATTGGGCTCTTACAGCCTACCGGGAACATCCCTTACAAAGGGCTGTGAAACGCAGTTTCTTTGCAGGCCTGATCTGGCTGAAGTAGAACTTCTGCTGTGGGTGGGCTACATTGCCCTAGAGCTTCAAGGCACAAAGTGCTGAATTGTTTCCAAAGACAGAGATAGGCCCCAAAGCATCTTGCTTCCAGCTCTTTGGGAAGCTAAGAAACAACTCGCTCTGCATTGGGCTCTTACAGCCTACCGGGAACATCCCTTACAAAGGGCTGTGAAACGTAGTTTCTTTGCAACCTGATCTGGCTGAAGTAGAACTTCTGCTCTGGGTGTGCTACATCGCCCTAGAGCTTCAAGGCACAAAGTGCTGAATTGTTTCCAAAGACAGAGATAGTCCCCAAAGCATCTTGCTTCCAGCTCTTTGGGAAGCTAAGAAACAACTCGCTCTGCATTGGGCTCATACAGCCTACCGGGAACATCCCTTACAAAGGGCTGTGAAACGCAGTTTCTTTCCCGGCCTGATCTGGCTGAAGTAGAACTTCTGCTGTGGGTGTGCTACATTGCCCTAGAGCTTCAAGGCACAAAGTGCTGAATTGTTTCCAAAGACAGAGATAGTCCCCAAAGCATCTTCCTTCCAGCTCTTTGGGAAGCTAAGAAACAACTCGCTCTGCATTGGGCTCTTACAGCCTACCGGGAACATCCCTTACAAAGGGCTGTGAAACGCAGTTTCTTTGCAGGCCTGATCTGGCTGAAGTAGAACTTCTGCTCTGGGTGTGCTACATTGCCCTAGAGCTTCAAGGCACAAAGTGCTGAATTGTTTCCAAAGACAGAGATAGTCCCCAAAGCATCTTGCTTCCAGCTCTTTGGGAAGCTAAGAAACAACTCGTTCTGCATTGGGTTCTTACAGCCTACCGGGAACATCCCTTACAAAGGGCTGTGAAACGCAGTTTCTTTGCCGGCCTGATCTGGCTGAAGTAGAACTTCTGCTGTGGGTGTGCTACATTGCCCTAGAGCTTCAAGGCACAAAGTGCTGAATTGTTTCCAAAGACAGAGATAGTCCCCAAAGCATCTTGCTTCCAGCTCTTTGGGAAGCTAAGAAACAACTCGCTCTGCATTGGGCTCTTACAGCCTACCGGGAACATCCCTTACAAAGGGCTGTGAAACGCAGTTTCTTTGCAGGCCTGATCTGGCTGAAGTAGAACTTCTGCTCTGGGTGTGCTACATTGCCCTAGAGCTTCAAGGCACAAAGTGCTGAATTGTTTCCAAAGACAGAGATAGTCCCCAAAGCATCTTGCTTCCAGCTCTTTGGGAAGCTAAGAAACAACTCGTTCTGCATTGGGCTCTTACAGCCTACCGGGAACATCCCTTACAAAGGGCTGTGAAACGCAGTTTCTTTGCAGGCCTGATCTGGCTGAAGTAGAACTTCTGCTGTGGGTGGGCTACATTGCCCTAGAGCTTCAAGGCACAAAGTGCTGAATTGTTTCCAAAGACAGAGATAGGCCCCAAAGCATCTTGCTTCCAGCTCTTTGGGAAGCTAAGAAACAACTCGCTCTGCATTGGGCTCTTACAGCCTACCGGGAACATCCCTTACAAAGGGCTGTGAAACGTAGTTTCTTTGCAACCTGATCTGGCTGAAGTAGAACTTCTGCTCTGGGTGTGCTACATCGCCCTAGAGCTTCAAGGCACAAAGTGCTGAATTGTTTCCAAAGACAGAGATAGTCCCCAAAGCATCTTGCTTCCAGCTCTTTGGGAAGCTAAGAAACAACTCGCTCTGCATTGGGCTCATACAGCCTACCGGGAACATCCCTTACAAAGGGCTGTGAAACGCAGTTTCTTTCCCGGCCTGATCTGGCTGAAGTAGAACTTCTGCTGTGGGTGTGCTACATTGCCCTAGAGCTTCAAGGCACAAAGTGCTGAATTGTTTCCAAAGACAGAGATAGTCCCCAAAGCATCTTCCTTCCAGCTCTTTGGGAAGCTAAGAAACAACTCGCTCTGCATTGGGCTCTTACAGCCTACCGGGAACATCCCTTACAAAGGGCTGTGAAACGCAGTTTCTTTGCAGGCCTGATCTGGCTGAAGTAGAACTTCTGCTCTGGGTGTGCTACATTGCCCTAGAGCTTCAAGGCACAAAGTGCTGAATTGTTTCCAAAGACAGAGATAGTCCCCAAAGCATCTTGCTTCCAGCTCTTTGGGAAGCTAAGAAACAACTCGCTCTGCATTGGGCTCTTACAGCCTACCCGGAACATCCCTTACAAAGGGCTGTGAAACGCAGTTTCTTTGCAGGCCTGATCTGGCTGAAGTAGAACTTCTGCTGTGGGTGTGCTACATTGCCCTAGAGCTTCAAGGCACAAAGTGCTGAATTGTTTCCAAAGACAGAGATAGTCCCCAAAGCATCTTGCTTCCAGCTCTTTGGGAAGCTAAGAAACAACTCGTTCTGCATTGGGCTCTTACAGCCTACCGGGAACATCCCTTACAAAGGGCTGTGAAACGCAGTTTCTTTGCCGGCCTGATCTGGCTGAAGTAGAACTTCTGCTGTGGGTGTGCTACATTGCCCTAGAGCTTCAAGGCACAAAGTGCTGAATTGTTTCCAAAGACAGAGATAGTCCCCAAAGCATCTTGCTTCCAGCTCTTTGGGAAGCTAAGAAACAACTCGCTCTGCATTGGGCTCTTACAGCCTACCGGGAACATCCCTTACAAAGGGCTGTGAAACGCAGTTTCTTTGCAGGCCTGATCTGGCTGAAGTAGAACTTCTGCTCTGGGTGTGCTACATTGCCCTAGAGCTTCAAGGCACAAAGTGCTGAATTGTTTCCAAAGACAGAGATAGTCCCCAAAGCATCTTGCTTCCAGCTCTTTGGGAAGCTAAGAAACAACTCGTTCTGCATTGGGCTCTTACAGCCTACCGGGAACATCCCTTACAAAGGGCTGTGAAACGCAGTTTCTTTGCCGGCCTGATCTGGCTGAAGTAGAACTTCTGCTGTGGGTGTGCTACATTGCCCTAGAGCTTCAAGGCACAAAGTGCTGAATTGTTTCCAAAGACAGAGATAGTCCCCAAAGCATCTTGCTTCCAGCTCTTTGGGAAGCTAAGAAACAACTCGTTCTGCATTGGGCTCTTACAGCCTACCGGGAACAAACCATACAAAGGGCTGTGAAACGCAGTTTCTTTGCAGGCCTGATCTGGCTGAAGTAGAACTTCTGCTGTGGGTGTGCTACATTGCCCTAGAGCTTCAAGGCACAAAGTGCTGAATTGTTTCCAAAGACAGAGATAGTCCCCAAAGCATCTTGCTTCCAGCTCTTTGGGAAGCTAAGAAACAACTCGTTCTGCATTGGGCTCTTACAGCCTACCGGGAACATCCCTTACAAAGGGCTGTGAAACGCAGTTTCTTTGCAGGCCTGATCTGGCTGAAGTAGAACTTCTGCTGTGGGTGTGCTACATTGCCCTAGAGCTTCAAGGCACAAAGTGCTGAATTGTTTCCAAAGACAGAGATAGTCCCCAAAGCATCTTGCTTCCAGCTCTTTGGGAAGCTAAGAAACAACTCGCTCTGCATTGGGCTCTTACAGCCTACCGGGAACATCCCTTACAAAGGGCTGTGAAACGTAGTTTCTTTGCAACCTGATCTGGCTGAAGTAGAACTTCTGCTGTGGGTGTGCTACATTGCCCTAGAGCTTCAAGGCACAAAGTGCTGAATTGTTTCCAAAGACAGAGATAGTCCCCAAAGCATCTTGCTTCCAGCTCTTTGGGAAGCTAAGAAACAACTCGTTCTGCATTGGGTTCTTACAGCCTACCGGGAACATCCCTTACAAAGGGCTGTGAAACGCAGTTTCTTTGCCGGCCTGATCTGGCTGAAGTAGAACTTCTGCTGTGGGTGTGCTACATTGCCCTAGAGCTTCAAGGCACAAAGTGCTGAATTGTTTCCAAAGACAGAGATAGTCCCCAAAGCATCTTGCTTCCAGCTCTTTGGGAAGCTAAGAAACAACTCGCTCTGCATTGGGCTCTTACAGCCTACCTGGAACATCCCTTACAAAGGGCTGTGAAACGCAGTTTCTTTGCAGGCCTGATCTGGCTGAAGTAGAACTTCTGCTCTGGGTGTGCTACATTGCCCTAGAGCTTCAAGGCACAAAGTGCTGAATTGTTTCCAAAGACAGAGATAGTCCCCAAAGCATCTTGCTTCCAGCTCTTTGGGAAGCTAAGAAACAACTGGTTCTGCATTGGGCTCTTACAGCCTACCGGGAACAAACCTTACAAAGGGCTGTGAAACGCAGTTTCTTTGCAGGCCTGATCTGGCTGAAGTAGAACTTCTGCTGTGGGTGTGCTACATTGCCCTAGAGCTTCAAGGCACAAAGTGCTGAATTGTTTCCAAAGACAGAGATAGTCCCCAAAGCATCTTGCTTCCAGCTCTTTGGGAAGCTAAGAAACAACTCGCTCTGCATTGGGCTCTTACAGCCTACCGGGAACATCCCTTACAAAGGGCTGTGAAACGCAGTTTCTTTGCAGGCCTGTTCTGGCTGAAGTAGAACTTCTGCTCTGGGTGTGCTACATTGCCCTAGAGCTTCAAGGCACAAAGTGCTGAATTGTTTCCAAAGACAGAGATAGTCCCCAAAGCATCTTGCTTCCAGCTCTTTGGGAAGCTAAGAAACAACTCGTTCTGCATTGGGCTCTTACAGCCTACCGGGAACATCCCTTACAAAGGGCTGTGAAACGCAGTTTCTTTGCAGGCCTGATCTGGCTGAAGTAGAACTTCTGCTGTGGGTGTGCTACATTGCCCTAGAGCTTCAAGGCACAAAGTGCTGAATTGTTTCCAAAGACAGAGATAGTCCCCAAAGCATCTTGCTTCCAGCTCTTTGGGAAGCTAAGAAACAACTCGCTCTGCATTGGGCTCTTACAGCCTACCGGGAACATCCCTTACAAAGGGCTGTGAAACGCAGTTTCTTTGCAGGCCTGATCTGGCTGAAGTAGAACTTCTGCTCTGGGTGTGCTACATTGCCCTAGAGCTTCAAGGCACAAAGTGCTGAATTGTTTCCAAAGACAGAGATAGTCCCCAAAGCATCTTGCTTCCAGCTCTTTGGGAAGCTAAGAAACAACTCGTTCTGCATTGGGCTCTTACAGCCTACCGGGAACATCCCTTACAAAGGGCTGTGAAACGCAGTTTCTTTGCCGGCCTGATCTGGCTGAAGTAGAACTTCTGCTGTGGGTGTGCTACATTGCCCTAGAGCTTCAAGGCACAAAGTGCTGAATTGTTTCCAAAGACAGAGATAGTCCCCAAAGCATCTTGCTTCCAGCTCTTTGGGAAGCTAAGAAACAACTCGCTCTGCATTGGGCTCTTACAGCCTACCGGGAACATCCCTTACAAAGGGCTGTGAAACGCAGTTTCTTTGCAGGCCTGATCTGGCTGAAGTAGAACTTCTGCTCTGGGTGTGCTACATTGCCCTAGAGCTTCAAGGCACAAAGTGCTGAATTGTTTCCAAAGACAGAGATAGTCCCCAAAGCATCTTGCTTCCAGCTCTTTGGGAAGCTAAGAATCAACTCGTTCTGCATTGGGCTCTTACAGCCTACCGGGAACAAACCTTACAAAGGGCTGTGAAACGCAGTTTCTTTGCAGGCCTGATCTGGCTGAAGTAGAACTTCTGCTGTGGGTGTGCTACATTGCCCTAGAGCTTCAAGGCACAAAGTGCTGAATTGTTTCCAAAGACAGAGATAGTCCACAAAGCATCTTGCTTCCAGCTCTTTGGGAAGCTAAGAAACAACTCGTTCTGCTTTGGGCTCTTACAGCCTACCGGGAACATCCCTTACAAAGGGCTGTGAAACGCAGTTTCTTTGCCGGCCTGATCTGGCTGAAGTAGAACTTCTGCTGTGGGTGGGCTACATTGCCCTAGAGCTTCAAGGCACAAACTGCTGAATTGTTTCCAAAGACAGAGATAGGCCCCAAAGCATCTTGCTTCCAGCTCTTTGGGAAGCTAAGAAACAACTCGCTCTGCATTGGGCTCTTACAGCCTACCGGGAACATCCCTTACAAAGGGCTGTGAAACGTAGTTTCTTTGCAACCTGATCTGGCTGAAGTAGAACTTCTGCTGTGGGTGTGCTACATTGCCCTAGAGCTTCAAGGCACAAAGTGCTGAATTGTTTCCAAAGACAGAGATAGTCCCCAAAGCATCTTGCTTCCATCTCTTTGGGAAGCTAAGAAACAACTCTTTCTGCATTGGGTTCTTACAGCCTACCGGGAACATCCCTTACAAAGGGCTGTGAAACGCAGTTTCTTTGCCGGCCTGATCTGGCTGAAGTAGAACTTCTGCTGTGGGTGTGCTACATTGCCCTAGAGCTTCAAGGCACAAAGTGCTGAATTGTTTCCAAAGACAGAGATAGTCCCCAAAGCATCTTGCTTCCAGCTCTTTGGGAAGCTAAGAAACAACTCGCTCTGCATTGGGCTGTTACAGCCTACCGGGAACATCCCTTACAAAGGGCTGTGAAACGCAGTTTCTTTGCAGGCCTGATCTGGCTGAAGTAGAACTTCTGCTCTGGGTGTGCTACATTGCCCTAGAGCTTCAAGGCACAAAGTGCTGAATTGTTTCCAAAGACAGAGATAGTCCCCAAAGCATCTTGCTTCCAGCTCTTTGGGAAGCTAAGAAACAACTCGCTCTGCATTGGGCTCTTACAGCCTACCGGGAACATCCCTTACAAAGGGCTGTGAAACGCAGTTTCTTTGCAGGCCTGATCTGGCTGAAGTAGAACTTCTGCTGTGGGTGTGCTACATTGCCCTAGAGCTTCAAGGCACAAAGTACTGAATTGTTTCCAAAGACAGAGATAGTCCCCAAAGCATCTTGCTTCCAGCTCTTTGGGAAGCTAAGAAACAACTCGCTCTGCATTGGGCTCTTACAGCCTACCGGGAACATCCCTTACAAAGGGCTGTGAAACGTAGTTTCTTTGCAACCTGATCTGGCTGAAGTAGAACTTCTGCTGTGGGTGTGCTACATTGCCCTAGAGCTTCAAGGCACAAAGTGCTGAATTGTTTCCAAAGACAGAGATAGTCCCCAAAGCATCTTGCTTCCAGCTCTTTGGAAAGCTAAGAAACAACTCGCTCTGCATTGGGTTCTTACAGCCTACCGGGAACATCCCTTACAAAGGGCTGTGAAACGCAGTTTCTTTGCCGGCCTGATCTGGCTGAAGTAGAACTTCTGCTGTGGGTGTGCTACATTGCCCTAGAGCTTCAAGGCACAAAGTGCTGAATTGTTTCCAAAGACAGAGATAGTCCCCAAAGCATCTTGCTTCCAGCTCTTTGGGAAGCTAAGAAACAACTCGCTCTGCATTGGGCTCTTACAGCCTACCGGGAACATCCCTTACAAAGGGCTGTGAAACGCAGTTTCTTTGCAGGCCTGATCTGGCTGAAGTAGAACTTCTGCTCTGGGTGTGCTACATTGCCCTAGAGCTTCAAGGCACAAAGTGCTGAATTGTTTCCAAAGACAGAGATAGTCCCCAAAGCATCTTGCTTCCAGCTCTTTGGGAAGCTAAGAAACAACTCGCTCTGCATTGGGCTCTTACAGCCTACCGGGAACATCCCTTACAAAGGGCTGTGAAACGTAGTTTCTTTGCAACCTGATCTGGCTGAAGTAGAACTTCTGCTGTGGGTGTGCTACATTGCCCTAGAGCTTCAAGGCACAAAGTGCTGAATTGTTTCCAAAGACAGAGATAGTCCCCAAAGCATCTTGCTTCCAGCTCTTTGGGAAGCTAAGAAACAACTCGCTCTGCATTGGGCTCTTACAGCCTACCGGAAACATCCCTTACAAAGGGCTGTGAAACGCAGTTTCTTTGCAGGCCTGATCTGGCTGAAGTGGAACTTCTGCTGTGGGTGTGCTACATTGCCCTAGAGCTTCAAGGCACAAAGTGCTGAATTGTTTCCAAAGACAGAGATAGTCCCCAAAGCATCTTGCTTCCAGCTCTTTGGGAAGCTAAGAAACAACTCGCTCTGCATTGGGCTCTTACAGCCTACCGGGAACATCCCTTACAAAGGGCTGTGAAACGCAGTTTCTTTGCAGGCCTGATCTGGCTGAAGTAGAACTTCTGCTGTGGGTGTGCTACATTGCCCTAGAGCTTCAAGGCACAAAGTGCTGAATTGTTTCCAAAGACAGAGATAGTCCCCAAAGCATCTTGCTTCCAGCTCTTTGGGAAGGTAAGAAACAACTCGCTCTGCATTGGGCTCTTACAGCCTACCGGGAACATCCCTTACAAAGGGCTGTGAAACGCAGTTTCTTTGCAGGCCTGATCTGGCTGAAGTGGAACTTCTGCTGTGGGTGTGCTACATTGCCCTAGAGCTTCAAGGCACAAAGTGCTGAATTGTTTCCAAAGACAGAGATAGTCCCCAAAGCATCTTGCTTCCAGCTCTTTGGGAAGCTAAGAAACAACTCGCTCTGCATTGGGCTCTTACAGCCTACCGGGAACATCCCTTACAAAGGGCTGTAAAACGCAGTTTCTTTGCAGGCCTGATCTGGCTGAAGTAGAACTTCTGCTCTGGGTGTGCTACATTGCCCTAGAGCTTCAAGGCACAAAGTGCTGAATTGTTTCCAAAGACAGAGATAGTCCCCAAAGCATCTTGCTTCCAGCTCTTTGGGAAGCTAAGAAACAACTCGTTCTGCATTGGGCTCTTACAGCCTACCGGGAACATCCCTTACAAAGGGCTGTGAAACGCAGTTTCTTTGCAGGCCTGATCTGGCTGAAGTAGAACTTCTGCTGTGGGTGTGCTACATTGCCCTAGAGCTTCAAGGCACAAAGTGCTGAATTGTTTCCAAAGACAGAGATAGTCCCCAAAGCATCTTGCTTCCAGCTCTTTGGGAAGCTAAGAAACAACTCGCTCTGCATTGGGCTCTTACAGCCTACCGGGAACATCCCTTACAAAGGGCTGTGAAACGCAGTTTCTTTGCAGGCCTGATCTGGCTGAAGTGGAACTTCTGCTGTGGGTGTGCTACATGTCCCTAGAGCTTCAAGGCACAAAGTGCTGAATTGTTTCCAAAGACAGAGATAGTCCCCAAAGCATCTTGCTTCCAGCTCTTTGGGAAGCTAAGAAACAACTCGCTCTGCATTGGGC
Source organism: Equus asinus (assembly GCF_041296235.1). Classification (NCBI taxonomy): domain Eukaryota; kingdom Metazoa; phylum Chordata; class Mammalia; order Perissodactyla; family Equidae; genus Equus; species Equus asinus. The sequence goes on along the minus strand of NW_027225518.1, from coordinate 24,885 downwards.
TCTTACAGCCTACCGGGAACATCCCTTACAAAGGGCTGTGAAACGCAGTTTCTTTGCAGGCCTGATCTGGCTGAAGTAGAACTTCTGCTCTGGGTGTGCTACATTGCTGTAGAGCTTCAAGGCACAAACTGCTGAATTGTTTCCAAAGACAGAGATAGGACCCAAAGCATCTTGCTTCCAGCTCTTTGGGAAGCTAAGAAACAACTCGCTCTGCATTGGGCTCTTACAGCCTACCGGGAACATCCCTTACAAAGGGCTGTGAAACGCAGTTTCTTTGCAGGCCTGATCTGGCTGAAGTGGAACTTCTGCTGTGGGTGTGCTACATTGCCCTAGAGCTTCAAGGCACAAAGTGCTGAATTGTTTCCAAAGACAGAGATAGTCCCCAAAGCATCTTGCTTCCAGCTCTTTGGGAAGCTAAGAAACAACTCGCTCTGCATTGGGCTCTTACAGCCTACCGGGAACATCCCTTACAAAGGGCTGTGAAACGCAGTTTCTTTGCAGGCCTGATCTGGCTGAAGTGGAACTTCTGCTGTGGGTGTGCTACATTGCCCTAGAGCTTCAAGGCACAAAGTGCTGAATTGTTTCCAAAGACAGAGATAGTCCCCAAAGCATCTTGCTTCCAGCTCTTTGGGAAGCTAAGAAACAACTCGCTCTGCATTGGGCTCTTACAGCCTACCGGGAACATCCCTTACAAAGGGCTGTGAAACGCAGTTTCTTTGCAGGCCTGATCTGGCTGAAGTAGAACTTCTGCTCTGGGTGTGCTACATTGCCCTAGAGCTTCAAGGCACAAAGTGCTGAATTGTTTCCAAAGACAGAGATAGTCCCCAAAGCATCTTGCTTCCAGCTCTTTGGGAAGCTAAGAAACAACTCGTTCTGCATTGGGCTCTTACAGCCTACTGGGAACATCCCTTACAAAGGGCTGTGAAACGCAGTTTCTTTGCAGGCCTGATCTGGCTGAAGTAGAACTTCTGCTGTGGGTGTGCTACATTGCCCTAGAGCTTCAAGGCACAAAGTGCTGAATTGTTTCCAAAGACAGAGATAGTCCCCAAAGCATCTTGCTTCCAGCTCTTTGGGAAGCTAAGAAACAACTCGCTCTGCATTGGGCTCTTACAGCCTACCGGGAACATCCCTTACAAAGGGCTGTGAAACGCAGTTTCTTTGCAGGCCTGATCTGGCTGAAGTGGAACTTCTGCTGTGGGTGTGCTACATTGCCCTAGAGCTTCAAGGCACAAAGTGCTGAATTGTTTCCAAAGACAGAGATAGTCCCCAAAGCATCTTGCTTCCAGCTCTTTGGGAAGCTAAGAAACAACTCGCTCTGCATTGGGCTCTTACAGCCTACCGGGAACATCCCTTACAAAGGGCTGTGAAACGCAGTTTCTTTGCAGGCCTGATCTGGCTGAAGTAGAACTTCTGCTCTGGGTGTGCTACATTGCTGTAGAGCTTCAAGGCACAAACTGCTGAATTGTTTCCAAAGACAGAGATAGGACCCAAAGCATCTTGCTTCCAGCTCTATGGGAAGCTATGAAACAACTCGTTCTGCACATTGTTCTTACAGCCTATGGGGAACATCTCTTACAAAGTCCTGTTGAACGCAGTTTCTTGGCGGGCCTGATCTGGCTGAAGTAGAACTTCTGCTGTGGGTGTGCTACATTGCCCTAGAGCTTCAAGGCACAAAGTGCTGAATTGTTTCCAAAGACAGAGATAGTCCCCAAAGCATCTTGCTTCCAGCTCTTTGGGAAGCTAAGAAACAACTCTCTCTGCATTGGGCTCTTACAGCCTACCGGGAACATCCCTTACAAAGGGCTGTGAAACGCAGTTTCTTTGCAGGCCTGATCTGGCTGAAGTAGAACTTCTGCTGTGGGTGTGCTACATTGCCCTAGAGCTTCAAGGCACAAAGTGCTGAATTGTTTCCAAAGACAGAGATAGTCCCCAAAGCATCTTGCTTCCAGCTCTTTGGGAAGCTAAGAAACAACTCGCTCTGCATTGGGCTCTTACAGCCTACCGGGAACATCCCTTACAAAGGGCTGTGAAACGCAGTTTCTTTGCCGGCCTGATCTGGCTGAAGTAGAACTTCTGCTGTGGGTGTGCTACATTGCCCTAGAGCTTCAAGGCACAAAGTGCTGAATTGTTTCCAAAGACAGAGATAGTCCCCAAAGCATCTTGCTTCCAGCTCTTTGGGAAGCTAAGAAACAACTCGCTCTGCATTGGGCTCTTACAGCCTACCGGGAACATCCCTTACAAAGGGCTGTGAAACGCAGTTTCTTTGCCGGCCTGATCTGGCTGAAGTAGAACTTCTGCTGTGGGTGTGCTACATTGCCCTAGAGCTTCAAGGCACAAAGTGCTGAATTGTTTCCAAAGACAGAGATAGTCCCCAAAGCATCTTGCTTCCAGCTCTTTGGGAAGCTAAGAAACAACTCTCTCTGCATTGGGCTCTTACAGCCTACCGGGAACATCCCTTACAAAGGGCTGTGAAACGCAGTTTCTTTGCAGGCCTGATCTGGCTGAAGTAGAACTTCTGCTGTGGGTGTGCTACATTGCCCTAGAGCTTCAAGGCACAAAGTGCTGAATTGTTTCCAAAGACAGAGATAGTCCCCAAAGCATCTTGCTTCCAGCTCTTTGGGAAGCTAAGAAACAACTCGCTCTGCATTGGGCTCTTACAGCCTACCGGGAACATCCCTTACAAAGGGCTGTGAAACGCAGTTTCTTTGCCGGCCTGATCTGGCTGAAGTAGAACTTCTGCTGTGGGTGTGCTACATTGCCCTAGAGCTTCAAGGCACAAAGTGCTGAATTGTTTCCAAAGACAGAGATAGTCCCCAAAGCATCTTGCTTCCAGCTCTTTGGGAAGCTAAGAAACAACTCGCTCTGCATTGGGCTCTTACAGCCTACCGGGAACATCCCTTACAAAGGGCTGTGAAACGCAGTTTCTTTGCAGGCCTGATCTGGCTGAAGTAGAACTTCTGCTCTGGGTGTGCTACATTGCCCTAGAGCTTCAAGGCACAAAGTGCTGAATTGTTTCCAAAGACAGAGATAGTCCCCAAAGCATCTTACTTCTAGCTCTTTGGGAAGCTAAGAAACAACTCGTTCTGCATTGGGCTCTTACAGCCTACTGGGAACATCCCTTACAAAGGGCTGTGAAACGCAGTTTCTTTGCAGGCCTGATCTGGCTGAAGTAGAACTTCTGCTGTGGGTGTGCTACATTGCCCTAGAGCTTCAAGGCACAAAGTGCTGAATTGTTTCCAAAGACAGAGATAGTCCCCAAAGCATCTTGCTTCCAGCTCTTTGGGAAGCTAAGAAACAACTCGCTCTGCATTGGGCTCTTACAGCCTACCGGGAACATCCCTTACAAAGGGCTGTGAAACGCAGTTTCTTTGCAGGCCTGATCTGGCTGAAGTGGAACTTCTGCTGTGGGTGTGCTACATTGCCCTAGAGCTTCAAGGCACAAAGTGCTGAATTGTTTCCAAAGACAGAGATAGTCCCCAAAGCATCTTGCTTCCAGCTCTTTGGGAAGCTAAGAAACAACTCGCTCTGCATTGGGCTCTTACAGCCTACCGGGAACATCCCTTACAAAGGGCTGTGAAACGCAGTTTCTTTGCAGGCCTGATCTGGCTGAAGTAGAACTTCTGCTCTGGGTGTGCTACATTGCTGTAGAGCTTCAAGGCACAAACTGCTGAATTGTTTCCAAAGACAGAGATAGGACCCAAAGCATCTTGCTTCCAGCTCTATGGGAAGCTATGAAACAACTCGTTCTGCACATTGTTCTTACAGCCTATGGGGAACATCTCTTACAAAGTCCTGTTGAACGCAGTTTCTTGGCGGGCCTGATCTGGCTGAAGTAGAACTTCTGCTGTGGGTGTGCTACATTGCCCTAGAGCTTCAAGGCACAAAGTGCTGAATTGTTTCCAAAGACAGAGATAGTCCCCAAAGCATCTTGCTTCCAGCTCTTTGGGAAGCTAAGAAACAACTCGCTCTGCATTGGGCTCTTACAGCCTACCGGGAACATCCCTTACAAAGGGCTGTGAAACGCAGTTTCTTTGCAGGCCTGATCTGGCTGAAGTAGAACTTCTGATCTGGGTGTGCTACATTGCCCTAGAGCTTCAAGGCACAAAGTGCTGAATTGTTTCCAAAGACAGAGATAGTCCCCAAAGCATCTTGCTTCCAGCTCTTTGGGAAGCTAAGAAACAACTCGTTCTGCATTGGGCTCTTACAGCCTACTGGGAACATCCCTTACAAAGGGCTGTGAAACGCAGTTTCTTTGCAGGCCTGATCTGGCTGAAGTAGAACTTCTGCTGTGGCTATGCTACATTGCCCTAGAGCTTCAAGGCACAAAGTGCTGAATTGTTTCCAAAGACAGAGATAGTCCCCAAAGCATCTTGCTTCCAGCTCTTTGGGAAGCTAAGAAACAACTCGCTCTGCATTGGGCTCTTACAGCCTACCGGGAACATCCCTTACAAAGGGCTGTGAAACGCAGTTTCTTTGCAGGCCTGATCTGGCTGAAGTGGAACTTCTGCTGTGGGTGTGCTACATTGCCCTAGAGCTTCAAGGCACAAAGTGCTGAATTGTTTCCAAAGACAGAGATAGTCCCCAAAGCATCTTGCTTCCAGCTCTTTGGGAAGCTAAGAAACAACTCGCTCTGCATTGGGCTCTTACAGCCTACCGGGAACATCCCTTACAAAGGGCTGTGAAACGCAGTTTCTTTGCAGGCCTGATCTGGCTGAAGTGGAACTTCTGCTCTGGGTGTGCTACATTGCCCTAGAGCTTCAAGGCACAAAGTGCTGAATTGTTTCCAAAGACAGAGATAGTCCCCAAAGCATCTTGCTTCCAGCTCTTTGGGAAGCTAAGAAACAACTCGTTCTGCATTGGGCTCTTACAGCCTACTGGGAACATCCCTTACAAAGGGCTGTGAAACGCAGTTTCTTTGCAGGCCTGATCTGGCTGAAGTAGAACTTCTGCTGTGGGTGTGCTACATTGCCCTAGAGCTTCAAGGCACAAAGTGCTGAATTGTTTCCAAAGACAGAGATAGTCCCCAAAGCATCTTGCTTCCAGCTCTTTGGGAAGCTAAGAAACAACTCGCTCTGCATTGGGCTCTTACAGCCTACCGGGAACATCCCTTACAAAGGGCTGTGAAACGCAGTTTCTTTGCAGGCCTGATCTGGCTGAAGTGGAACTTCTGCTGTGGGTGTGCTACATTGCCCTAGAGCTTCAAGGCACAAAGTGCTGAATTGTTTCCAAAGACAGAGATAGTCCCCAAAGCATCTTGCTTCCAGCTCTTTGGGAAGCTAAGAAACAACTCGCTCTGCATTGGGCTCTTACAGCCTACCGGGAACATCCCTTACAAAGGGCTGTGAAACGCAGTTTCTTTGCAGGCCTGATCTGGCTGAAGTAGAACTTCTGCTCTGGGTGTGCTACATTGCTGTAGAGCTTCAAGGCACAAACTGCTGAATTGTTTCCAAAGACAGAGATAGGACCCAAAGCATCTTGCTTCCAGCTCTATGGGAAGCTATGAAACAACTCGTTCTGCACATTGTTCTTACAGCCTATGGGGAACATCTCTTACAAAGTCCTGTTGAACGCAGTTTCTTGGCGGGCCTGATCTGGCTGAAGTAGAACTTCTGCTGTGGGTGTGCTACATTGCCCTAGAGCTTCAAGGCACAAAGTGCTGAATTGTTTCCAAAGACAGAGATAGTCCCCAAAGCATCTTGCTTCCAGCTCTTTGGGAAGCTAAGAAACAACTCTCTCTGCATTGGGCTCTTACAGCCTACCGGGAACATCCCTTACAAAGGGCTGTGAAACGCAGTTTCTTTGCAGGCCTGATCTGGCTGAAGTAGAACTTCTGCTGTGGGTGTGCTACATTGCCCTAGAGCTTCAAGGCACAAAGTGCTGAATTGTTTCCAAAGACAGAGATAGTCCCCAAAGCATCTTGCTTCCAGCTCTTTGGGAAGCTAAGAAACAACTCGCTCTGCATTGGGCTCTTACAGCCTACCGGGAACATCCCTTACAAAGGGCTGTGAAACGCAGTTTCTTTGCAGGCCTGATCTGGCTGAAGTGGAACTTCTGCTGTGGGTGTGCTACATTGCCCTAGAGCTTCAAGGCACAAAGTGCTGAATTGTTTCCAAAGACAGAGATAGTCCCCAAAGCATCTTGCTTCCAGCTCTTTGGGAAGCTAAGAAACAACTCGCTCTGCATTGGGCTCTTACAGCCTACCAGGAACATCCCTTACAAAGGGCTGTGAAACGCAGTTTCTTTGCAGGCCTGATCTGGCTGAAGTAGAACTTCTGCTGTGGGTGTGCTACATTGCCCTAGAGCTTCAAGGCACAAAGTGCTGAATTGTTTCCAAAGACAGAGATAGTCCCCAAAGCATCTTGCTTCCAGCTCTATGGGAAGCTATGAAACAACTCGTTCTGCACATTGTTCTTACAGCCTATGGGGAACATCTCTTACAAAGTCCTGTTGAACGCAGTTTCTTGGCGGGCCTGATCTGGCTGAAGTAGAACTTCTGCTGTGGGTGTGCTACATTGCCCTAGAGCTTCAAGGCACAAAGTGCTGAATTGTTTCCAAAGACAGAGATAGTCCCCAAAGCATCTTGCTTCCAGCTCTTTGGGAAGCTAAGAAACAACTCGCTCTGCATTGGGCTCTTACAGCCTACCGGGAACATCCCTTACAAAGGGCTGTGAAACGCAGTTTCTTTGCAGGCCTGATCTGGCTGAAGTAGAACTTCTGCTCTGGGTGTGCTACATTGCCCTAGAGCTTCAAGGCACAAAGTGCTGAATTGTTTCCAAAGACAGAGATAGGCCCCAAAGCATCTTGCTTCCAGCTCTATGGGAAGCTATGAAACAACTCGCTCTGCACAGTGTTCTTACAGCCTATGGGGAACATCTCTTACAAAGTCCTGTTGAACGCAGTTTCTTGGCGGGCCTGATCTGGCTGAAGTAGAACTTCTGCTGTGGGTGTGCTACATTGCCCTAGAGCTTCAAGGCACAAAGTGCTGAATTGTTTCCAAAGACAGAGATAGTCCCCAAAGCATCTTGCTTCCAGCTCTTTGGGAAGCTAAGAAACAACTCGTTCTGCATTGGGCTCTTACAGCCTACCGGGAACATCCCTTACAAAGGGCTGTGAAACGCAGTTTCTTTGCAGGCCTGATCTGGCTGAAGTAGAACTTCTGCTGTGGGTGTGCTACATTGCCCTAGAGCTTCAAGGCACAAAGTGCTGAATTGTTTCCAAAGACAGAGATAGTCCCCAAAGCATCTTGCTTCCAGCTCTTTGGGAAGCTAAGAAACAACTCGCTCTGCATTGGGCTCTTACAGCCTACCGGGAACATCCCTTACAAAGGGCTGTGAAACGCAGTTTCTTTGCAGGCCTGATCTGGCTGAAGTGGAACTTCTGCTGTGGGTGTGCTACATTGCCCTAGAGCTTCAAGGCACAAAGTGCTGAATTGTTTCCAAAGACAGAGATAGTCCCCAAAGCATCTTGCTTCCAGCTCTTTGGGAAGCTAAGAAACAACTCGCTCTGCATTGGGCTCTTACAGCCTACCGGGAACATCCCTTACAAAGGGCTGTGAAACGCAGTTTCTTTGCAGGCCTGATCTGGCTGAAGTAGAACTTCTGCTGTGGGTGTGCTACATTGCCCTAGAGCTTCAAGGCACAAAGTGCTGAATTGTTTCCAAAGACAGAGATAGTCCCCAAAGCATCTTGCTTCCAGCTCTTTGGGAAGCTAAGAAACAACTCGCTCTGCATTGGGCTCTTACAGCCTACCGGGAACATCCCTTACAAAGGGCTGTGAAACGCAGTTTCTTTGCAGGCCAGATCTGGCTGAAGTGGAACTTCTGCTGTGGGTGTGCTACATTGCCCTAGAGCTTCAAGGCACAAAGTGCTGAATTGTTTCCAAAGACAGAGATAGTCCCCAAAGCATCTTGCTTCCAGCTCTTTGGGAAGCTAAGAAACAACTCGCTCTGCATTGGGCTCTTACAGCCTACCGGGAACATCCCTTACAAAGGGCTGTGAAACGCAGTTTCTTTGCAGGCCTGATCTGGCTGAAGTGGAACTTCTGCTGTGGGTGTGCTACATTGCCCTAGAGCTTCAAGGCACAAAGTGCTGAATTGTTTCCAAAGACAGAGATAGTCCCCAAAGCATCTTGCTTCCAGCTCTTTGGGAAGCTAAGAAACAACTCGCTCTGCATTGGGCTCTTACAGCCTACCGGGAACATCCCTTACAAAGGGCTGTGAAACGCAGTTTCTTTGCAGGCCTGATCTGGCTGAAGTAGAACTTCTGCTCTGGGTGTGCTACATTGCCCTAGAGCTTCAAGGCACAAAGTGCTGAATTGTTTCCAAAGACAGAGATAGTCCCCAAAGCATCTTGCTTCCAGCTCTTTGGGAAGCTAAGAAACAACTCGCTCTGCATTGGGCTCTTACAGCCTACCGGGAACATCCCTTACAAAGGGCTGTGAAACGCAGTTTCTTTGCAGGCCTGATCTGGCTGAAGTAGAACTTCTGCTCTGGGTGTGCTACATTGCCCTAGAGCTTCAAGGCACAAAGTGCTGAATTGTTTCCAAAGACAGAGATAGTCCCCAAAGCATCTTGCTTCCAGCTCTTTGGGAAGCTAAGAAACAACTCGTTCTGCATTGGGCTCTTACAGCCTACCGGGAACATCCCTTACAAAGGGCTGTGAAACGCAGTTTCTTTGCAGGCCTGATCTGGCTGAAGTAGAACTTCTGCTGTGGGTGTGCTACATTGCCCTAGAGCTTCAAGGCACAAAGTGCTGAATTGTTTCCAAAGACAGAGATAGTCCCCAAAGCATCTTGCTTCCAGCTCTTTGGGAAGCTAAGAAACAACTCGCTCTGCATTGGGCTCTTACAGCCTACCGGGAACATCCCTTACAAAGGGCTGTGAAACGCAGTTTCTTTGCAGGCCTGATCTGGCTGAAGTAGAACTTCTGCTGTGGGTGTGCTACATTGCCCTAGAGCTTCAAGGCACAAAGTGCTGAATTGTTTCCAAAGACAGAGATAGTCCCCAAAGCATCTTGCTTCCAGCTCTTTGGGAAGCTAAGAAACAACTCGTTCTGCATTGGGCTCTTACAGCCTACCGGGAACAAACCTTACAAAGGGCTGTGAAACGCAGTTTCTTTGCAGGCCTGATCTGGCTGAAGTAGAACTTCTGCTGTGGGTGTGCTACATTGCCCTAGAGCTTCAAGGCACAAAGTGCTGAATTGTTTCCAAAGACAGAGATAGTCCCCAAAGCATCTTGCTTCCAGCTCTTTGGGAAGCTAAGAAACAACTCGCTCTGCATTGGGCTCTTACAGCCTACCGGGAACATCCCTTACAAAGGGCTGTGAAACGCAGTTTCTTTGCAGGCCTGATCTGGCTGAAGTAGAACTTCTGCTCTGGGTGTGCTACATTGCCCTAGAGCTTCAAGGCACAAAGTGCTGAATTGTTTCCAAAGACAGAGATAGTCCCCAAAGCATCTTGCTTCCAGCTCTTTGGGAAGCTAAGAAACAACTCGTTCTGCATTGGGCTCTTACAGCCTATCGGGAACATCCCTTACAAAGGGCTGTGAAACGCAGTTTCTTTGCAGGCCTCATCTGGCTGAAGTAGAACTTCTGCTGTGGGTGTGCTACATTGCCCTAGAGCTTCAAGGCACAAAGTGCTGAATTGATTCCAAAGACAGAGATAGTCCCCAAAGCATCTTGCTTCCAGCTCTTTGGGAAGCTAAGAAACAACTCGCTCTGCATTGGGCTCTTACAGCCTACCGGGAACATCCCTTACAAAGGGCTGTGAAACGCAGTTTCTTTGCAGGCCTGATCTGGCTGAAGTAGAACTTCTGCTGTGGGTGTGCTACATTGCCCTAGAGCTTCAAGGCACAAAGTGCTGAATTGTTTCCAAAGACAGAGATAGTCCCCAAAGCATCTTGCTTCCAGCTCTTTGGGAAGCTAAGAAACAACTCGTTCTGCATTGGGCTCTTACAGCCTACCGGGAACATCCCTTACAAAGGGCTGTGAAACGCAGTTTCTTTGCAGGCCTGATCTGGCTGAAGTAGAACTTCTGCTGTGGGTGTGCTACATTGCCCTAGAGCTTCAAGGCACAAAGTGCTGAATTGTTTCCAAAGACAGAGATAGTCCCCAAAGCATCTTGCTTCCAGCTCTTTGGGAAGCTTAGAAACAACTCGTTCTGCATTGGGCTCTTACAGCCTACCGGGAACATCCCTTACAAAGGGCTGTGAAACGCAGTTTCTTTGCAGGCCTGATCTGGCTGAAGTAGAACTTCTGCTCTGGGTGTGCTACATTGCCCTAGAGCTTCAAGGCACAAAGTGCTGAATTGTTTCCAAAGACAGAGATAGTCCCCAAAGCATCTTGCTTCCAGCTCTTTGGGAAGCTAAGAAACAACTCGCTCTGCATTGGGCTCTTACAGCCTACCGGGAACATCCCTTACAAAGGGCTGTGAAACGCAGTTTCTTTGCAGGCCTGATCTGGCTGAAGTAGAACTTCTGCTGTGGGTGTGCTACATTGCCCTAGAGCTTCAAGGCACAAAGTGCTGAATTGTTTCCAAAGACAGAGATAGTCCCCAAAGCATCTTGCTTCCAGCTCTTTGGGAAGCTAAGAAACAACTCGTTCTGCATTGGGCTCTTACAGCCTACCGGGAACATCCCTTACAAAGGGCTGTGAAACGCAGTTTCTTTGCAGGCCTGATCTGGCTGAAGTAGAACTTCTGCTGTGGGTGTGCTACATTGCCCTAGAGCTTCAAGGCACAAAGTGCTGAATTGATTCCAAAGACAGAGATAGTCCCCAAAGCATCTTGCTTCCAGCTCTTTGGGAAGCTAAGAAACAACTCGCTCTGCATTGGGCTCTTACAGCCTACCGGGAACATCCCTTACAAAGGGCTGTGAAACGCAGTTTCTTTGCCGGCCTGATCTGGCTGAAGTAGAACTTCTGCTGTGGGTGTGCTACATTGCCCTAGAGCTTCAAGGCACAAAGTGCTGAATTGTTTCCAAAGACAGAGATAGTCCCCAAAGCATCTTGCTTCCAGCTCTTTGGGAAGCTAAGAAACAACTCGTTCTGCATTGGGCTCTTACAGCCTACCGGGAACATCCCTTACAAAGGGCTGTGAAACGCAGTTTCTTTGCAGGCCTGATCTGGCTGAAGTAGAACTTCTGCTGTGGGTGTGCTACATTGCCCTAGAGCTTCAAGGCACAAAGTGCTGAATTGTTTCCAAAGACAGAGATAGTCCCCAAAGCATCTTGCTTCCAGCTCTTTGGGAAGCTAAGAAACAACTCGTTCTGCATTGGGCTCTTACAGCCTACCGGGAACATCCCTTACAAAGGGCTGTGAAACGCAGTTTCTTTGCAGGCCTGATCTGGCTGAAGTAGAACTTCTGCTGTGGGTGTGCTACATTGCCCTAGAGCTTCAAGGCACAAAGTGCTGAATTGTTTCCAAAGACAGAGATAGTCCCCAAAGCATCTTGCTTCCAGCTCTTTGGGAAGCTAAGAAACAACTCGCTCTGCATTGGGCTCTTACAGCCTACCGGGAACATCCCTTACAAAGGGCTGTGAAACGCAGTTTCTTTGCAGGCCTGATCTGGCTGAAGTAGAACTTCTGCTCTGGGTGTGCTACATTGCCCTAGAGCTTCAAGGCACAAAGTGCTGAATTGTTTCCAAAGACAGAGATAGTCCCCAAAGCATCTTGCTTCCAGCTCTTTGGGAAGCTAAGAAACAACTCGTTCTGCATTGGGCTCTTACAGCCTACCGGGAACATCCCTTACAAAGGGCTGTGAAACGCAGTTTCTTTGCCGGCCTGATCTGGCTGAAGTAGAACTTCTGCTGTGGGTGTGCTACATTGCCCTAGAGCTTCAAGGCACAAAGTGCTGAATTGTTTCCAAAGACAGAGATAGTCCCCAAAGCATCTTGCTTCCAGCTCTTTGGGAAGCTAAGAAACAACTCGCTCTGCATTGGGCTCTTACAGCCTACCGGGAACATCCCTTACAAAGGGCTGTGAAACGCAGTTTCTTTGCAGGCCTTATCTGGCTGAAGTAGAACTTCTGCTGTGGGTGTGCTACATTGCCCTAGAGCTTCAAGGCACAAAGTGCTGAATTGTTTCCAAAGACAGAGATAGTCCCCAAAGCATCTTGCTTCCAGCTCTTTGTGAAGCTAAGAAACAACTCGTTCTGCATTGGGCTCTTACAGCCTACCGGGAACAAACCTTACAAAGGGCTGTGAAACGCAGTTTCTTTGCAGGCCTGATCTGGCTGAAGTAGAACTTCTGCTGTGGGTGTGCTACATTGCCCTAGAGCTTCAAGGCACAAAGTGCTGAATTGTTTCCAAAGACAGAGATAGTCCCCAAAGCATCTTGCTTCCAGCTCTTTGGGAAGCTAAGAAACAACTCGTTCTGCATTGGGCTCTTACAGCCTACCGGGAACATCCCTTACAAAGGGCTGTGAAACGCAGTTTCTTTGCAGGCCTGATCTGGCTGAAGTAGAACTTCTGCTGTGGGTGTGCTACATTGCCCTAGAGCTTCAAGGCACAAAGTGCTGAATTGTTTCCAAAGACAGAGATAGTCCCCAAAGCATCTTGCTTCCAGCTCTTTGGGAAGCTAAGAAACAACTCGCTCTGCATTGGGCTCTTACAGCCTACCGGGAACATCCCTTACAAAGGGCTGTGAAACGCAGTTTCTTTGCAGGCCTGATCTGGCTGAAGTAGAACTTCTGCTGTGGGTGTGCTACATTGCCCTAGAGCTTCAAGGCACAAAGTGCTGAATTGTTTCCAAAGACAGAGATAGTCCCCAAAGCATCTTGCTTCCAGCTCTTTGGGAAGCTAAGAAACAACTCGTTCTGCATTGGGCTCTTACAGCCTACCGGGAACAAACCTTACAAAGGGCTGTGAAACGCAGTTTCTTTGCAGGCCTGATCTGGCTGAAGTAGAACTTCTGCTGTGGGTGTGCTACATTGCCCTAGAGCTTCAAGGCACAAAGTGCTGAATTGTTTCCAAAGACAGAGATAGTCCCCAAAGCATCTTGCTTCCAGCTCTTTGGGAAGCTAAGAAACAACTCGCTCTGCATTGGGCTCTTACAGCCTACCGGGAACATCCCTTACAAAGGGCTGTGAAACGCAGTTTCTTTGCAGGCCTGATCTGGCTGAAGTAGAACTTCTGCTCTGGGTGTGCTACATTGCCCTAGAGCTTCAAGGCACAAAGTGCTGAATTGTTTCCAAAGACAGAGATAGTCCCCAAAGCATCTTGCTTCCAGCTCTTTGGGAAGCTAAGAAACAACTCGTTCTGCATTGGGCTCTTACAGCCTATCGGGAACATCCCTTACAAAGGGCTGTGAAACGCAGTTTCTTTGCAGGCCTCATCTGGCTGAAGTAGAACTTCTGCTGTGGGTGTGCTACATTGCCCTAGAGCTTCAAGGCACAAAGTGCTGAATTGATTCCAAAGACAGAGATAGTCCCCAAAGCATCTTGCTTCCAGCTCTTTGGGAAGCTAAGAAACAACTCGCTCTGCATTGGGCTCTTACAGCCTACCGGGAACATCCCTTACAAAGGGCTGTGAAACGCAGTTTCTTTGCAGGCCTGATCTGGCTGAAGTAGAACTTCTGCTGTGGGTGTGCTACATTGCCCTAGAGCTTCAAGGCACAAAGTGCTGAATTGTTTCCAAAGACAGAGATAGTCCCCAAAGCATCTTGCTTCCAGCTCTTTGGGAAGCTAAGAAACAACTCGTTCTGCATTGGGCTCTTACAGCCTACCGGGAACATCCCTTACAAAGGGCTGTGAAACGCAGTTTCTTTGCAGGCCTGATCTGGCTGAAGTAGAACTTCTGCTGTGGGTGTGCTACATTGCCCTAGAGCTTCAAGGCACAAAGTGCTGAATTGTTTCCAAAGACAGAGATAGTCCCCAAAGCATCTTGCTTCCAGCTCTTTGGGAAGCTTAGAAACAACTCGTTCTGCATTGGGCTCTTACAGCCTACCGGGAACATCCCTTACAAAGGGCTGTGAAACGCAGTTTCTTTGCAGGCCTGATCTGGCTGAAGTAGAACTTCTGCTCTGGGTGTGCTACATTGCCCTAGAGCTTCAAGGCACAAAGTGCTGAATTGTTTCCAAAGACAGAGATAGTCCCCAAAGCATCTTGCTTCCAGCTCTTTGGGAAGCTAAGAAACAACTCGCTCTGCATTGGGCTCTTACAGCCTACCGGGAACATCCCTTACAAAGGGCTGTGAAACGCAGTTTCTTTGCAGGCCTGATCTGGCTGAAGTAGAACTTCTGCTGTGGGTGTGCTACATTGCCCTAGAGCTTCAAGGCACAAAGTGCTGAATTGTTTCCAAAGACAGAGATAGTCCCCAAAGCATCTTGCTTCCAGCTCTTTGGGAAGCTAAGAAACAACTCGTTCTGCATTGGGCTCTTACAGCCTACCGGGAACATCCCTTACAAAGGGCTGTGAAACGCAGTTTCTTTGCAGGCCTGATCTGGCTGAAGTAGAACTTCTGCTGTGGGTGTGCTACATTGCCCTAGAGCTTCAAGGCACAAAGTGCTGAATTGATTCCAAAGACAGAGATAGTCCCCAAAGCATCTTGCTTCCAGCTCTTTGGGAAGCTAAGAAACAACTCGCTCTGCATTGGGCTCTTACAGCCTACCGGGAACATCCCTTACAAAGGGCTGTGAAACGCAGTTTCTTTGCCGGCCTGATCTGGCTGAAGTAGAACTTCTGCTGTGGGTGTGCTACATTGCCCTAGAGCTTCAAGGCACAAAGTGCTGAATTGTTTCCAAAGACAGAGATAGTCCCCAAAGCATCTTGCTTCCAGCTCTTTGGGAAGCTAAGAAACAACTCGTTCTGCATTGGGCTCTTACAGCCTACCGGGAACATCCCTTACAAAGGGCTGTGAAACGCAGTTTCTTTGCAGGCCTGATCTGGCTGAAGTAGAACTTCTGCTGTGGGTGTGCTACATTGCCCTAGAGCTTCAAGGCACAAAGTGCTGAATTGTTTCCAAAGACAGAGATAGTCCCCAAAGCATCTTGCTTCCAGCTCTTTGGGAAGCTAAGAAACAACTCGTTCTGCATTGGGCTCTTACAGCCTACCGGGAACATCCCTTACAAAGGGCTGTGAAACGCAGTTTCTTTGCAGGCCTGATCTGGCTGAAGTAGAACTTCTGCTGTGGGTGTGCTACATTGCCCTAGAGCTTCAAGGCACAAAGTGCTGAATTGTTTCCAAAGACAGAGATAGTCCCCAAAGCATCTTGCTTCCAGCTCTTTGGGAAGCTAAGAAACAACTCGCTCTGCATTGGGCTCTTACAGCCTACCGGGAACATCCCTTACAAAGGGCTGTGAAACGCAGTTTCTTTGCAGGCCTGATCTGGCTGAAGTAGAACTTCTGCTCTGGGTGTGCTACATTGCCCTAGAGCTTCAAGGCACAAAGTGCTGAATTGTTTCCAAAGACAGAGATAGTCCCCAAAGCATCTTGCTTCCAGCTCTTTGGGAAGCTAAGAAACAACTCGTTCTGCATTGGGCTCTTACAGCCTACCGGGAACATCCCTTACAAAGGGCTGTGAAACGCAGTTTCTTTGCCGGCCTGATCTGGCTGAAGTAGAACTTCTGCTGTGGGTGTGCTACATTGCCCTAGAGCTTCAAGGCACAAAGTGCTGAATTGTTTCCAAAGACAGAGATAGTCCCCAAAGCATCTTGCTTCCAGCTCTTTGGGAAGCTAAGAAACAACTCGCTCTGCATTGGGCTCTTACAGCCTACCGGGAACATCCCTTACAAAGGGCTGTGAAACGCAGTTTCTTTGCAGGCCTTATCTGGCTGAAGTAGAACTTCTGCTGTGGGTGTGCTACATTGCCCTAGAGCTTCAAGGCACAAAGTGCTGAATTGTTTCCAAAGACAGAGATAGTCCCCAAAGCATCTTGCTTCCAGCTCTTTGTGAAGCTAAGAAACAACTCGTTCTGCATTGGGCTCTTACAGCCTACCGGGAACAAACCTTACAAAGGGCTGTGAAACGCAGTTTCTTTGCAGGCCTGATCTGGCTGAAGTAGAACTTCTGCTGTGGGTGTGCTACATTGCCCTAGAGCTTCAAGGCACAAAGTGCTGAATTGTTTCCAAAGACAGAGATAGTCCCCAAAGCATCTTGCTTCCAGCTCTTTGGGAAGCTAAGAAACAACTCGTTCTGCATTGGGCTCTTACAGCCTACCGGGAACATCCCTTACAAAGGGCTGTGAAACGCAGTTTCTTTGCAGGCCTGATCTGGCTGAAGTAGAACTTCTGCTGTGGGTGGGCTACATTGCCCTAGAGCTTCAAGGCACAAACTGCTGAATTGTTTCCAAAGACAGAGATAGGCCCCAAAGCATCTTGCTTCCATCTCTTTGGGAAGCTAAGAAACAACTCGTTCTGCATTGGGTTCTTACAGCCTACCGGGAACATCCCTTACAAAGGGCTGTGAAACGCAGTTTCTTTGCCGGCCTGATCTGGCTGAAGTAGAACTTCTGCTGTGGGTGTGCTACATTGCCCTAGAGCTTCAAGGCACAAAGTGCTGAATTGTTTCCAAAGACAGAGATAGTCCCCAAAGCATCTTGCTTCCAGCTCTTTGGGAAGCTAAGAAACAACTCGCTCTGCATTGGGCTCTTACAGCCTACCGGGAACATCCCTTACAAAGGGCTGTGAAACGCAGTTTCTTTGCAGGCCTGATCTGGCTGAAGTAGAACTTCTGCTCTGGGTGTGCTACATTGCCCTAGAGCTTCAAGGCACAAAGTGCTGAATTGTTTCCAAAGACAGAGATAGTCCCCAAAGCATCTTGCTTCCAGCTCTTTGGGAAGCTAAGAAACAACTCGTTCTGCATTGGGCTCTTACAGCCTACCGGGAACATCCCTTACAAAGGGCTGTGAAACGCAGTTTCTTTGCAGGCCTGATCTGGCTGAAGTAGAACTTCTGCTGTGGGTGTGCTACATTGCCCTAGAGCTTCAAGGCACAAAGTGCTGAATTGTTTCCAAAGACAGAGATAGTCCCCAAAGCATCTTGCTTCCAGCTCTTTGGGAAGCTAAGAAACAACTCGCTCTGCATTGGGCTCTTACAGCCTACCGGGAACATCCCTTACAAAGGGCTGTGAAACGTAGTTTCTTTGCAACCTGATCTGGCTGAAGTAGAACTTCTGCTGTGGGTGTGCTACATTGCCCTAGAGCTTCAAGGCACAAAGTGCTGAATTGTTTCCAAAGACAGAGATAGTCCCCAAAGCATCTTGCTTCCAGCTCTTTGGGAAGCTAAGAAACAACCTGCTCTGCATTGGGTTCTTACAGCCTACCGGGAACATCCCTTACAAAGGGCTGTGAAACGCAGTTTCTTTGCCGGCCTGATCTGGCTGAAGTAGAACTTCTGCTGTGGGTGTGCTACATTGCCCTAGAGCTTCAAGGCACAAAGTGCTGAATTGTTTCCAAAGACAGAGATAGTCCCCAAAGCATCTTGCTTCCAGCTCTTTGGGAAGCTAAGAAACAACTCGCTCTGCATTGGGCTCTTACAGCCTACCGGGAACATCCCTTACAAAGGGCTGTGAAACGCAGTTTCTTTGCAGGCCTTATCTGGCTGAAGTAGAACTTCTGCTGTGGGTGTGCTACATTGCCCTAGAGCTTCAAGGCACAAAGTGCTGAATTGTTTCCAAAGACAGAGATAGTCCCCAAAGCATCTTGCTTCCAGCTCTTTGGGAAGCTAAGAAACAACTCGTTCTGCATTGGGCTCTTACAGCCTACCGGGAACAAACCTTACAAAGGGCTGTGAAACGCAGTTTCTTTGCAGGCCTGATCTGGCTGAAGTAGAACTTCTGCTGTGGGTGTGCTACATTGCCCTAGAGCTTCAAGGCACAAAGTGCTGAATTGTTTCCAAAGACAGAGATAGTCCCCAAAGCATCTTGCTTCCAGCTCTTTGGGAAGCTAAGAAACAACTCGCTCTGCATTGGGCTCTTACAGCCTACCGGGAACATCCCTTACAAAGGGCTGTGAAACGCAGTTTCTTTGCAGGCCTGATCTGGCTGAAGTAGAACTTCTGCTCTGGGTGTGCTACATTGCCCTAGAGCTTCAAGGCACAAAGTGCTGAATTGTTTCCAAAGACAGAGATAGTCCCCAAAGCATCTTGCTTCCAGCTCTTTGGGAAGCTAAGAAACAACTCGTTCTGCATTGGGCTCTTACAGCCTATCGGGAACATCCCTTACAAAGGGCTGTGAAACGCAGTTTCTTTGCAGGCCTCATCTGGCTGAAGTAGAACTTCTGCTGTGGGTGTGCTACATTGCCCTAGAGCTTCAAGGCACAAAGTGCTGAATTGATTCCAAAGACAGAGATAGTCCCCAAAGCATCTTGCTTCCAGCTCTTTGGGAAGCTAAGAAACAACTCGCTCTGCATTGGGCTCTTACAGCCTACCGGGAACATCCCTTACAAAGGGCTGTGAAACGCAGTTTCTTTGCAGGCCTGATCTGGCTGAAGTAGAACTTCTGCTGT
This sequence comes from Equus asinus, assembly GCF_041296235.1. NCBI lineage: Eukaryota > Metazoa > Chordata > Mammalia > Perissodactyla > Equidae > Equus > Equus asinus. The sequence goes on along the minus strand of NW_027225518.1, from coordinate 6,452 downwards.
GGGTGTGCTACATTGCCCTAGAGCTTCAAGGCACAAAGTGCTGAATTGTTTCCAAAGACAGAGATAGTCCCCAAAGCATCTTGCTTCCAGCTCTTTGGGAAGCTAAGAAACAACTCGTTCTGCATTGGGCTCTTACAGCCTACCGGGAACATCCCTTACAAAGGGCTGTGAAACGCAGTTTCTTTGCAGGCCTGATCTGGCTGAAGTAGAACTTCTGCTGTGGGTGTGCTACATTGCCCTAGAGCTTCAAGGCACAAAGTGCTGAATTGTTTCCAAAGACAGAGATAGTCCCCAAAGCATCTTGCTTCCAGCTCTTTGGGAAGCTTAGAAACAACTCGTTCTGCATTGGGCTCTTACAGCCTACCGGGAACATCCCTTACAAAGGGCTGTGAAACGCAGTTTCTTTGCAGGCCTGATCTGGCTGAAGTAGAACTTCTGCTCTGGGTGTGCTACATTGCCCTAGAGCTTCAAGGCACAAAGTGCTGAATTGTTTCCAAAGACAGAGATAGTCCCCAAAGCATCTTGCTTCCAGCTCTTTGGGAAGCTAAGAAACAACTCGCTCTGCATTGGGCTCTTACAGCCTACCGGGAACATCCCTTACAAAGGGCTGTGAAACGCAGTTTCTTTGCAGGCCTGATCTGGCTGAAGTAGAACTTCTGCTGTGGGTGTGCTACATTGCCCTAGAGCTTCAAGGCACAAAGTGCTGAATTGTTTCCAAAGACAGAGATAGTCCCCAAAGCATCTTGCTTCCAGCTCTTTGGGAAGCTAAGAAACAACTCGTTCTGCATTGGGCTCTTACAGCCTACCGGGAACATCCCTTACAAAGGGCTGTGAAACGCAGTTTCTTTGCAGGCCTGATCTGGCTGAAGTAGAACTTCTGCTGTGGGTGTGCTACATTGCCCTAGAGCTTCAAGGCACAAAGTGCTGAATTGATTCCAAAGACAGAGATAGTCCCCAAAGCATCTTGCTTCCAGCTCTTTGGGAAGCTAAGAAACAACTCGCTCTGCATTGGGCTCTTACAGCCTACCGGGAACATCCCTTACAAAGGGCTGTGAAACGCAGTTTCTTTGCCGGCCTGATCTGGCTGAAGTAGAACTTCTGCTGTGGGTGTGCTACATTGCCCTAGAGCTTCAAGGCACAAAGTGCTGAATTGTTTCCAAAGACAGAGATAGTCCCCAAAGCATCTTGCTTCCAGCTCTTTGGGAAGCTAAGAAACAACTCGTTCTGCATTGGGCTCTTACAGCCTACCGGGAACATCCCTTACAAAGGGCTGTGAAACGCAGTTTCTTTGCCGGCCTGATCTGGCTGAAGTAGAACTTCTGCTGTGGGTGTGCTACATTGCCCTAGAGCTTCAAGGCACAAAGTGCTGAATTGTTTCCAAAGACAGAGATAGTCCCCAAAGCATCTTGCTTCCAGCTCTTTGGGAAGCTAAGAAACAACTCGCTCTGCATTGGGCTCTTACAGCCTACCGGGAACATCCCTTACAAAGGGCTGTGAAACGCAGTTTCTTTGCAGGCCTGATCTGGCTGAAGTAGAACTTCTGCTGTGGGTGTGCTACATTGCCCTAGAGCTTCAAGGCACAAAGTGCTGAATTGTTTCCAAAGACAGAGATAGTCCCCAAAGCATCTTGCTTCCAGCTCTTTGTGAAGCTAAGAAACAACTCGTTCTGCATTGGGCTCTTACAGCCTACCGGGAACAAACCTTACAAAGGGCTGTGAAACGCAGTTTCTTTGCAGGCCTGATCTGGCTGAAGTAGAACTTCTGCTCTGGGTGTGCTACATTGCCCTAGAGCTTCAAGGCACAAAGTGCTGAATTGTTTCCAAAGACAGAGATAGTCCCCAAAGCATCTTGCTTCCAGCTCTTTGGGAAGCTAAGAAACAACTCGTTCTGCATTGGGCTCTTACAGCCTACCGGGAACATCCCTTACAAAGGGCTGTGAAACGCAGTTTCTTTGCAGGCCTGACCTGGCTGAAGTAGAACTTCTGCTGTGGGTGGGCTACATTGCCCTAGAGCTTCAAGGCACAAACTGCTGAATTGTTTCCAAAGACAGAGATAGGCCCCAAAGCATCTTGCTTCCATCTCTTTGGGAAGCTAAGAAACAACTCGTTCTGCATTGGGTTCTTACAGCCTACCGGGAACATCCCTTACAAAGGGCTGTGAAACGCAGTTTCTTTGCCGGCCTGATCTGGCTGAAGTAGAACTTCTGCTGTGGGTGTGCTACATTGCCCTAGAGCTTCAAGGCACAAAGTGCTGAATTGTTTCCAAAGACAGAGATAGTCCCCAAAGCATCTTGCTTCCAGCTCTTTGGGAAGCTAAGAAACAACTCGCTCTGCATTGGGCTCTTACAGCCTACCGGGAACATCCCTTACAAAGGGCTGTGAAACGCAGTTTCTTTGCAGGCCTGATCTGGCTGAAGTAGAACTTCTGCTCTGGGTGTGCTACATTGCCCTAGAGCTTCAAGGCACAAAGTGCTGAATTGTTTCCAAAGACAGAGATAGTCCCCAAAGCATCTTGCTTCCAGCTCTTTGGGAAGCTAAGAAACAACTCGTTCTGCATTGGGCTCTTACAGCCTACCGGGAACATCCCTTACAAAGGGCTGTGAAACGCAGTTTCTTTGCAGGCCTGATCTGGCTGAAGTAGAACTTCTGCTGTGGGTGTGCTACATTGCCCTAGAGCTTCAAGGCACAAAGTGCTGAATTGTTTCCAAAGACAGAGATAGTCCCCAAAGCATCTTGCTTCCAGCTCTTTGGGAAGCTAAGAAACAACTCGCTCTGCATTGGGCTCTTACAGCCTACCGGGAACATCCCTTACAAAGGGCTGTGAAACGTAGTTTCTTTGCAACCTGATCTGGCTGAAGTAGAACTTCTGCTGTGGGTGTGCTACATTGCCCTAGAGCTTCAAGGCACAAAGTGCTGAATTGTTTCCAAAGACAGAGATAGTCCCCAAAGCATCTTGCTTCCAGCTCTTTGGGAAGCTAAGAAACAACTCGCTCTGCATTGGGTTCTTACAGCCTACCGGGAACATCCCTTACAAAGGGCTGTGAAACGCAGTTTCTTTGCCGGCCTGATCTGGCTGAAGTAGAACTTCTGCTGTGGGTGTGCTACATTGCCCTAGAGCTTCAAGGCACAAAGTGCTGAATTGTTTCCAAAGACAGAGATAGTCCCCAAAGCATCTTGCTTCCAGCTCTTTGGGAAGCTAAGAAACAACTCGCTCTGCATTGGGCTCTTACAGCCTACCGGGAACATCCCTTACAAAGGGCTGTGAAACGCAGTTTCTTTGCAGGCCTTATCTGGCTGAAGTAGAACTTCTGCTGTGGGTGTGCTACATTGCCCTAGAGCTTCAAGGCACAAAGTGCTGAATTGTTTCCAAAGACAGAGATAGTCCCCAAAGCATCTTGCTTCCAGCTCTTTGGGAAGCTAAGAAACAACTCGTTCTGCATTGGGCTCTTACAGCCTACCGGGAACAAACCTTACAAAGGGCTGTGAAACGCAGTTTCTTTGCAGGCCTGATCTGGCTGAAGTAGAACTTCTGCTGTGGGTGTGCTACATTGCCCTAGAGCTTCAAGGCACAAAGTGCTGAATTGTTTCCAAAGACAGAGATAGTCCCCAAAGCATCTTGCTTCCAGCTCTTTGGGAAGCTAAGAAACAACTCGCTCTGCATTGGGCTCTTACAGCCTACCGGGAACATCCCTTACAAAGGGCTGTGAAACGCAGTTTCTTTGCAGGCCTGATCTGGCTGAAGTAGAACTTCTGCTCTGGGTGTGCTACATTGCCCTAGAGCTTCAAGGCACAAAGTGCTGAATTGTTTCCAAAGACAGAGATAGTCCCCAAAGCATCTTGCTTCCAGCTCTTTGGGAAGCTAAGAAACAACTCGTTCTGCATTGGGCTCTTACAGCCTATCGGGAACATCCCTTACAAAGGGCTGTGAAACGCAGTTTCTTTGCAGGCCTCATCTGGCTGAAGTAGAACTTCTGCTGTGGGTGTGCTACATTGCCCTAGAGCTTCAAGGCACAAAGTGCTGAATTGATTCCAAAGACAGAGATAGTCCCCAAAGCATCTTGCTTCCAGCTCTTTGGGAAGCTAAGAAACAACTCGCTCTGCATTGGGCTCTTACAGCCTACCGGGAACATCCCTTACAAAGGGCTGTGAAACGCAGTTTCTTTGCAGGCCTGATCTGGCTGAAGTAGAACTTCTGCTGTGGGTGTGCTACATTGCCCTAGAGCTTCAAGGCAAAAAGTGCTGAATTGTTTCCAAAGACAGAGATAGTCCCCAAAGCATCTTGCTTCCAGCTCTTTGGGAAGCTAAGAAACAACTCGTTCTGCATTGGGCTCTTACAGCCTACCGGGAACATCCCTTACAAAGGGCTGTGAAACGCAGTTTCTTTGCAGGCCTGATCTGGCTGAAGTAGAACTTCTGCTGTGGGTGTGCTACATTGCCCTAGAGCTTCAAGGCACAAAGTGCTGAATTGTTTCCAAAGACAGAGATAGTCCCCAAAGCATCTTGCTTCCAGCTCTTTGGGAAGCTTAGAAACAACTCGTTCTGCATTGGGCTCTTACAGCCTACCGGGAACATCCCTTACAAAGGGCTGTGAAACGCAGTTTCTTTGCAGGCCTGATCTGGCTGAAGTAGAACTTCTGCTCTGGGTGTGCTACATTGCCCTAGAGCTTCAAGGCACAAAGTGCTGAATTGTTTCCAAAGACAGAGATAGTCCCCAAAGCATCTTGCTTCCAGCTCTTTGGGAAGCTAAGAAACAACTCGCTCTGCATTGGGCTCTTACAGCCTACCGGGAACATCCCTTACAAAGGGCTGTGAAACGCAGTTTCTTTGCAGGCCTGATCTGGCTGAAGTAGAACTTCTGCTGTGGGTGTGCTACATTGCCCTAGAGCTTCAAGGCACAAAGTGCTGAATTGTTTCCAAAGACAGAGATAGTCCCCAAAGCATCTTGCTTCCAGCTCTTTGGGAAGCTAAGAAACAACTCGTTCTGCATTGGGCTCTTACAGCCTACCGGGAACATCCCTTACAAAGGGCTGTGAAACGCAGTTTCTTTGCCGGCCTGATCTGGCTGAAGTAGAACTTCTGCTGTGGGTGTGCTACATTGCCCTAGAGCTTCAAGGCACAAAGTGCTGAATTGTTTCCAAAGACAGAGATAGTCCCCAAAGCATCTTGCTTCCAGCTCTTTGGGAAGCTAAGAAACAACTCGCTCTGCATTGGGCTCTTACAGCCTACCGGGAACATCCCTTACAAAGGGCTGTGAAACGCAGTTTCTTTGCAGGCCTGATCTGGCTGAAGTAGAACTTCTGCTGTGGGTGTGCTACATTGCCCTAGAGCTTCAAGGCACAAAGTGCTGAATTGTTTCCAAAGACAGAGATAGTCCCCAAAGCATCTTGCTTCCAGCTCTTTGGGAAGCTAAGAAACAACTCGTTCTGCATTGGGCTCTTACAGCCTACCGGGAACATCCCTTACAAAGGGCTGTGAAACGCAGTTTCTTTGCAGGCCTGATCTGGCTGAAGTAGAACTTCTGCTGTGGGTGTGCTACATTGCCCTAGAGCTTCAAGGCACAAAGTGCTGAATTGTTTCCAAAGACAGAGATAGTCCCCAAAGCATCTTGCTTCCAGCTCTTTGGGAAGCTAAGAAACAACTCGCTCTGCATTGGGCTCTTACAGCCTACCGGGAACATCCCTTACAAAGGGCTGTGAAACGCAGTTTCTTTGCAGGCCTGATCTGGCTGAAGTAGAACTTCTGCTGTGGGTGTGCTACATTGCCCTAGAGCTTCAAGGCACAAAGTGCTGAATTGTTTCCAAAGACAGAGATAGTCCCCAAAGCATCTTGCTTCCAGCTCTTTGGGAAGCTAAGAAACAACTCGTTCTGCATTGGGCTCTTACAGCCTACCGGGAACATCCCTTACAAAGGGCTGTGAAACGCAGTTTCTTTGCAGGCCTGATCTGGCTGAAGTAGAACTTCTGCTGTGGGTGTGCTACATTGCCCTAGAGCTTCAAGGCACAAAGTGCTGAATTGTTTCCAAAGACAGAGATAGTCCCCCAAAGCATCTTGCTTCCAGCTCTTTGGGAAGCTAAGAAACAACTCGCTCTGCATTGGGCTCTTACAGCCTACCGGGAACATCCCTTACAAAGGGCTGTGAAACGCAGTTTCTTTGCAGGCCTGATCTGGCTGAAGTAGAACTTCTGCTGTGGGTGTGCTACATTGCCCTAGAGCTTCAAGGCACAAAGTGCTGAATTGTTTCCAAAGACAGAGATAGTCCCCAAAGCATCTTGCTTCCAGCTCTTTGGGAAGCTAAGAAACACACTCGTTCTGCATTGGGCTCTTACAGCCTACCGGGAACATCCCTTACAAAGGGCTGTGAAACGCAGTTTCTTTGCAGGCCTGATCTGGCTGAAGTAGAACTTCTGCTGTGGGTGTGCTACATAAAAAAAAAGCTTCAAGGCACAAAGTGCT